>NC_056747.1:1303249910-1303447410 GCF_019279795.1 Protopterus annectens
AAGTTGTTTCTAAGTCATTTATAAATAAATAAAACAAGGGGAAGTATTTTGAGATAAAGCAAATACCTTGTCTTTATGGGGGGTAAAAAGTAAAAAGGAAAACTCTGTTAGTACCCAAGTAAATAAAATGATTATTAGCAATGAATGAGAACTTATTCCAGTATAGAGAACTGAACAGCCAAGCCTTTTCAATCAGAATTCAAAAGGGCTGCCAGCTGAAAGTTGCCTTGAGTTAGTTGCAATGTACATGGTAACATGGGTTATGTAAAAAAATCTATCACAGATTCCTAATTAAATCTAAATATATGTAATCATTGTAGAAGTGAAGTATAAAACAGTATCCACACTGAGAATTTTGAACAGTGTTTATTGCAACTGGGGAGTAATAGCCAAGTAATGGGACCCTGTAATGGCTGTGTGGGGGTGGGGCTGTGTGGGCCGAGGGGGTGGGGCTGTGTGGGTGGGGCTCTGGGTTTGCACCCCCCTGCAAGAAATCCTGCTGGCTCCCTTGTCTGGCAGCCGTCCTCTATGTGAAACCCCATTACGTGGATTTCTGGAAGGATGACAAAACTACGAGCTTTCAGGTTGGGTTAAAAAACTTGCTCGATTGGTGGTGCAGCTGTTACGTTTGACAGAATTCATCAGCTGTTGTCATTTTGCAGAATTTCCCTGATTTTGTCTCATACATTTGCCCTGTCTCTCACATACATTGTCTGATTTTTATGGTAAATTACTGAGGGTTAAAGTCAGCCAGTAATGCCAGAGAGCGTGATACTTCTTACTGTTCAGAAAAATTCATGTTTATGACCTAATGTTCTAATAATAATCCCGTGTGTTAACCAGGTGGGCCCACTGGATATACACAGCCCCTTTTCAGGGACGATGTCTGATTAAGTGACTTGCTCAAGGTCACATAGTAACCAAACAAGGGCTGCGAGAATCAAACCCTGTACTCTAGCTTACGACCTTAACCGCTACCCCAAACTTCTAAGTTCCATTCTTAGTCCTATTAACTTTTTAAATGAGTAAGTGACTAAGTGAGAGTAATATTTAACAATTGCCCCTGATGTTGGCCTTTGTACCCCCATTATTTTGGCTTTGTCTGGAATTACTGAGCAAAGAATCGAGAGGTATTTGTGGTGTGGTGGGAGGTATTTGTGGTGTGGTGGGAGGTATTTGCGGTGTGGTGGGAGGTATTTGTGGTGTGGTGGGAGGTATTTGTGGTGTGGTGGGAGGTATTTGTGGTGTGGTGGGAGGTATTTGCAGTGTGGTGAGAGGTATTTGTGGTGTGGTGGGAGGTATTTGTGGTATGGTGGGAGGTATTTGTGGTGTGGTGGGAGGTATTTGTAGTGTGGTGGGAGGTATTTGTGGTGTGGTGGGAGGTATTTGCGGTGTGGTGGGAGGTATTTGCGGTGTGGTGCAGAAGTCCACTCAGTCTTGACATTTTCTTTCTAGATGCAGCTAGGGTTGCCACCTTTTCAAATGGCCAAAGTGAGACATTTTTGGTACATCAGATTTTACAGGCCGACACATACCCACGATCAGTAAAAAGGATAGAACTTAACTTTTTTGCCTAAATAAAAGCTTATTCTTGTAGCATTTTAGTTGCTTATTCTGTTTCTTATAACATTTAGGTATTTTAGATACAGAATAAATGTTTTATGCAACTATTACATAAACTATAGGAAATAATTATGTCCTACAAACTCAGGACATTTGCCATTTTTAATATTTTTTGTCAGGACACAACTAGGGTAACCACCTGTCCCACTTTGTGAGGGACAGTCCCTCTTTGGCCAGTTGTGTCCTGCAAACAAACTGAACAAATGGCAAATGTCCTGATATCTCAGGCCAAAAATATTTCATATATCTTCTTTAATGGTAGCATAAAACAGTTATTTTGTATCTGAAACACCAAAATATCATAATAAACAGAATAAGCAACTCAAATGCTACAAGAATAGGTTGCTCTCCTGGCAAAAAGTGAATTGCTGTCCTTTGTACTGGCCGTGGGTATGTTTTGCCCTGCAAAATGACACGTTCCTAACACTAATGTCCCACTCTGTGCATTTGAAAAGGTGGCAACCCTAGACACAACTGCCCAAAGATGGACTGTCCCTCGCAAAGTAGGACAGGTGGTAACCCTAGATGCAGCGTTAGCAAACTGTATGAAAACCACTCTTTGTGTCTCACCTGCTCCTGATTTTGCAGTGTCTCCAATTTTACTTCATATTTTTGCCCTGTCTCTAGTAAAATGATTGATTTTCTGGTAAACCATGAAGGATTACTGTCAGTCAGTAACGTCGGATACTTAGTTAATTACGCATATTTTTGTTCAGAAAATGCATGTCGATGCAAAACTTGCTGCTCTATTTACGATTTTTTTTTCAGTTTACCTGAGTAATATTTAAGAACTGCTGATCTCTTTTTTTCCCCTCCCACTACCCTCAATTATTTTTAGCTTTGTCCCTGATACATGGGCACTGAAGTTAAAAGGTCTAGGCCACACTGACTGTAAGACCCTGTAGCTGTGGTGGGGTGTTTCTCTGCTTGGATAAAATACTTTGAAGGAGGTGTGTTATTGTATTTACGGTTCTCCGTCCTGCTCACTTTTGCTTACCCACAATTCTTTCTGTCTGTCCTAATCATGTTCCATCTATCCTTGGCTGGCCTGCCCCCCTATGCTTGCTCAGGCATCAGTACTATATTAACTTTAATAAGGCTGTAATTTACAAACTAACCCCCCCCCCCCATTATAAAGGAAGTACTACAATTGCGCCATTTTGAAATCCCCATTGAATTTTCACATTGGGAATGTACAGACCTATGGTGGTTCATACCTCTGAACAGCCCCTAATTTTGTCTCATAGTTTTGCCCCATCCCTCATTATATTTTTGATTTTCCGGTAAATCACTGAGGATTACAGTTAGTCGATAATGCAATGCATTTGAGTCTTATTGTTCAGTAAATCCGCATTAATATAAAAATATGTTGTCTTATTAGTTTAAAGTGAATTACAGTAATATTTAAAAAAATGCCCCTGATGTTGGACCTTTGTCTCCCATTAGTTATGGCTTTGTCCAGAATCTTCCAGGCAAAGAAGTTGAGAGGTGTGTTATGGAGTATTATGTAAATGTAAAAAAAAAAACAGAAAAAAGATATAGCAGAAATCAAAAAAGATAAAAACTGTGAAACTGCCACTAGTCAAGAGAATAAAACTTGAAATCCTACCCTCCCGCCTCCAGCTTGGTATTAATAATGGTGCTATGGGATTCAAATCTGCGGGAAAATATTATTGGATCATCAGTGCAAGATTTGCTGTCCTACAATCCACCCCAGTAACTTACAGATCAGTAAAAATCTATCAAGTAAATACGTCCGCTGTACTGAATAAACATGGCTCTACTTACCTCAGCCTGAAGAATTGTTACCTTTGGAGATTCCAAGATGGCTGCCGACTAGACTAGTCCCTATTCTTTGAGCTCCTCACAGACTAGAATCACCTTTATTTTTTTACAACTTGGGATTAATATTTTTCCTCAGTTTTTTCCATAAAAGGATTATACAAAGCTTTCTACATATATTTGGAATGTTTTTGTCTTTGGAATTTTTATTTTGAGACACATTTTACCTCAGAACAGTTTGTGGAGATATCTGACTTGGGCACCTGCTGCTTCAGAATCCTCTTGGAACTTGTCACCCTGGTTACAACATCTAACCTCTGGGCATGGCTACTAAATCGGAGTCTATGGATGCTCAGGCCACGAAGGCCAAATTCTCTTCAGTTCACTCACCTGAAAAAGATAACACTTCCAAAAGATTGAGAACATCCAAAAATTCTTCTGAACCAGCCAAAGTAAGTAACAAAGAATTAAATGACTCAAACTTTTATTTAGATGAGCTAAAGCTAGCATTAAAGCCTATACATAGTGCCATTCAGAATTTTTCAGAAAAATTTACTGACTTTGGTGACACATTAAAACAAATAAATGACAGAATGAGTACTATTGAAAACAGTAACTCAGCTTTGGAGATAAAAATTGAGTCATTGGAAAGCGATTTAAAATCCAAAGATAAAACTATTTCTGAAATACAATCTAAATTGATAGACTTAGAAGCCAGGAGCATTAGAAACAACATTATTATTCGTGGTCTGCCAGAATCTTTTGATAATAATAACCTGTTGTCTGTGTCCAAGTGTATTTTTGAAGCATTACTAAACTGTGAAACATCCTCAAAAAACATAACTGTTGAGAGAGCACACAGAGCTCTACGTGCAAGTCAAGATGCTTCTTCACCAAGGATAATATATACAAAATTGTTAAATTTTCAAGACGCTTTTCAAATCTTGCAAGCAGCTAAAAGTAAAAACAGTTTGTATGGAAATCACATAAGTTATCATTCTCACAGGATTTTCCTCCGCAAATAAAGCTAAACAGGCAAAAGCTTTCTCCCTACTGTGCAGAATTAATCAAAAGAGGGATAAGATTTACATGTCTTATCAAACACTTTGTCTTTTACATTTAATGAAAAAAGTTTATTTGTTCTGATCCTAAGGGAGCAAAAGATGTTTTTAAAGCATTCAAAAGCTTCCGGATTCAATTTCCTAACATTTTATATATCTGTTTGGGTACAGATGTGTTGAAAATATATATATATAGTTTCTTCTTATACAGGATATTTACATACAGTTAATAAGTTTATTTTATTGTGAAATATATTCCTATTAAGGGTACTTAGAATGTTTATATATACACAAATATGTTTATTCATTCCTTTTTCTCTTTAGAAAACAGGAAGTGTTTTTGCTTTCTTTATGGTGAAGTCAGAAATTTAAACTCAGCTTTCAGCCCTTGAATAAGTCTTGTGGTCCTCTCACTGTCTGAGATTCAGTTTTTATGTATAGTTTAATTACAACATGTTAAATGCTACTATGACAATTTTTTCATAAATGTTAGGCTATTACAGAAAATAAGAGATATAAATCCACTAATATTTGCTTCTGTCAAGAATATGTACAGTGCCTAAATATATAAACACAAATATATTTCTTTTTTTACTTGAAGAAAAGGGGAAAAACGCTAATTTGTTATGTGCCTGTATGCTTTTTTTTTTCTCACAAGCAAGATGCAGGCATTTAAAGTTGATTTAGCATTGTAAATATTTTCTATTTGTGTTTTCCCAAATAGCGTACAAGTGTTTTTTCTTTTTTCTTAGTTTAGGCATCTACAGTGCCTTAGTTTAGTCATAAACATTTTGGAGGGAGTTATTTCAGACTCTCGAGACTAATATGAGAGAAAATCTTCTATTTACCTCATCAACAGATGCTAGCTCTAAGCCACGCACCTTCATGAAGATACGGAGCTCGGCGGTGACGTCACCATTGTAGCGGAGACTCGCAGTGTTAAGGTAGAGATAGCTTTTGAAGTGAAAAATGCACTAATTCACGTACACTGAATATTTCACTTGTTTCTGTTGTCCCTTTGGTTGAATCGCTTCAGAGAGCGATTCATATATAGCTAACACATTTTGTATAATCTGAAATTTATAACATATTCTGGGGCCATATAACGGAAAGCACAGTGGGTGCACAGTGTTCCAGAAATAAAACGCATTCATGTACAGATGGAAGTTCGGAGGGGAAGGTCCTGCATCTGTTGACAGTTGGTCGGGTATTGATCGCGGCTTTGGGACCAGCTGATTGGGTCTCATCAAAACAAGAGGGTTTGGTGTAGACTGTTTATGTTAGTGCGATAAGCCACTAATTAAATAAACTAATGGAACGCTTCATGACAAATTTGAAGAGAGTGAGTTGGGGATGTGCAAGGTAGTCATATCCTAGTGGCTTTGTTGAGCTGAATAGACAGAATCTTGCAAGGTGAATGGTGTGATTCTCGGGTGTATAAGAGAAATGAGGGGCCTTTATACAGGACCTGAGGGGGGAATATCTTTAGACACCATTGTAGGGGTTATCGGAGAATGATACAGGATTCAGTCTTGTCATTTTCCTTAAGACAAGGTGTGCTGGATGTCCTGAAACCCAGAGTTTAAATGACTGGTGCGCTAGTGAGGATGCTGTTCCATGCAGAGAAATCTGAACCAGATCATTCTGCAGAGGGACATTGTTGGCTTGGATACTGAATGATGGGTATGGCCATAAATGCACCAGTCTCACAAGATATTTGTCACCCCAGGTTATTCATTACACAACCATATTCATTGAAACATAGTAATATCTGGCTGTGAGATTTCAGATCACCTTTGAAAAGATACAGCTTGAACTTCAGGAAAATGTCTGATACATTTCTCATATTGACTAATTAAAATGTCATCTGTGTTGCCTATATCAGATTGTACTTGCTCTCAATACAAAGGTGGTTCATGGAGAAGGGATGTGCTCTAATTATTACAGTCATAAGGCTTTCCAATATTTCCTTGAGGCAATTATATAGCAAACATAATTTGTGATGTTAATACTTATAAATGCTATGACTTAGAAGAGTTATCTTGAGGGAATATGCCCTGTTAAAACAGAAACATGCAAACAAAATTGCACATTACAACAGTTATAAAGATATTTATCTTTATGTTACGTGCGTCAGTTAAATGTGTGTGCTTCTCATTACTTTGACACTGCTTCCCAAAAGGAGAGACAATATTTGTTGAAGGAAACTCCTTGAAAGAAATATGTATTAAGTGTGCAGGTTTTTGAATGCATATAAAACATACAATCCAAATACCCAGTAACAAGGAAATCATAAATGGTATTCAGACATACTTACTTTACCTATTTTACATTTGTTAATCAGGAAAGTCTGACTGGGTTAGATCTCACCTTTAGCGATTGCACTGGGAGAAAAGCTTTATATATAGCTATTATATAAAATGTATATAAGAAATCATACAAAAATTATACTGTACTAAGTGAATTATAGTTATGGAATGGCAAGTCTAAACGAAGACATACACCTCAAAAACAACAGACACAGATAGATATATGTATACGCTAAAGGGTAATTGTTCTGTTTAAACTACTTTAAGGGGACATACAGAAGAATGACAGAGAGCATATATTAACAGTTTACTGTTTTATTTAATTTAAGAAATATCTCTTAACTATATAATTTTATAATAATGCATTCATTCGCTCTAGGGATGAAAGTTGAAAGGGCTTAAGGGAGTACAGTCATGAATGTTTTTCAAAACTAAGTTTCATATGTTTGTACTATGAGTTAGTCATTATGGTTATTGCTGTTCACAAATATCATCAGAATGAATCACAATGTTTTACTGTTTAAATATTTGTTTGATTTCAATGCATTTTATTTATGCTATATATATGTCTATCCTATACTTGGTTATAACAGTAATTTATCTTTGACACAATCAATATTAGTTAGTTCAGCAAGCATTTTATATATGGGGTAACATCAAACCTATTTTTCCTTATGCTTTTCTTATGTAGTAATAAATACATAAATCTGATTCATTAATATCTGATATATAATGTTGAGGAATTTCTTTAATTTGCTATATATTCTATTCAAAATTGGAGCTTATACAAGGAATAAGTGAGTAGGGATTGTGCATGTTGGACATCTTGATTTCAGTTATATATGTAAATATGTTTGATATTATAATAAGGTTTTTTTGTTTAGTTAAGCAAATATACAAAGTTTATTATGTTCATACATTGCAATTGATATTGAAAATGTTAACCAAATTCACTTATATAATTCATTTTTATTTTTCTTCTCTTGTAGGGGTCGGGTGGTTAGGCACTGGGGTACTTGGGAAGAAATTTTATAGAATCTTTAAAACAACTTTTTTAGGGAGACATTATGATTCAATATAACAGGTATAAGATACTGAGGTCTAAAATTAATATTACACTTTGTCAAATCTTAATTATCGTAATATATCTATCTTTAATTAATATTATGACACTAAATATTGACTCATGGAATGTGAGAGGATTGCAAAATAAAAAGAGATCCCTACTATTTCATTTGTTATTCAAATCAAAGGCTAATATTTGCTTTTTACAAGAGACACACCTATCTAAAGAAGATTTCGATAAGGAAAAAAACAAGAAATGGATTAAAATGATAGTTGCAACTGGTAATAGCACAAAATCAAGCGGGGTAGCCATTATAATTAAAAACACATTTCAGGGAACTATTTCAGATGTGAAACATGATGTGAATGGAAGATGGTGTTACATTATCTCCAGTTTTCACAACATTGACAAGCCAGTTATACTTTTTAATCTTTATGGCCCTTGTGAACAACAACATATTTTCTTTATACAAATATATAATATTTTATCCTCTTACAAAGATCATTATTTAGTTCTGGGGGGGGATTGGAATGCTATCATTAATCCTGAAACTGATCGTACTAGTAGATCTTCCTCCTACAACTTTCAAGCATCCATTGCTTTGGAAGAAATTATAATAGATTTAAATCTTACAGACCCTATCTCTCTCATAACACAATATGATAAAAAAGACTTTTTCACATATTATTCAAATTGTTATAAATCATGGTCAAGATTAGATTTCTTTCTTATTTCTAACTGTCTTACTCATAAGAAGATTAATTACTCTCTAGAACCTAGATATTTTTCTGATCACTCCAGAATATCTCTTGGAATTAGTTTGGACTCACATGCACCAAATTTGTTCTCATATAATAGTTGGACATTGAATAATAATTTACTTTCAAATGAAAACACACATAAATTAATAACTGAAACAATAAAAGAAACATATCTTAATCTAGACAAAACAGATATCCCTTTAGATATACAATGGGCAGCATGCAAGGCAACTCTTAGAGGTATATTAATTAACAAAGCATCATATTTTAAAAAACAATACAAAAATAAAGAATTACAGTTAAAATTAAAAATTCAAAATTTGGAAAATCAATATAGAACATGCCCCGATTCCTCTACATATGAAATATTATTGAATTCCCAAAAAGAATTATTACTTCTACATCAACATAACCTTACCATTTCAGAGCAAAGGTTATTAGCTACATACTCCGAATGGGCACAGGTTCCTTCTAAAGTATTAGCCAGAATAATAAAAGGTAACCAATCTCTTCCTAGAATTTCGTCACTAAAATATAATAACAAGACTTACAACACTGATCAGGAAATTTTACAGCTTTTTACATCATTGCTCTCAGAGATATACTCAAAGGAAAACAATTCTAGGGATAAACAACAGATAGTGAACTTCGCGTCTTCTATCAAATTTCCTAGATTAAATGATCGACAAAAAAATACACTCTCTGCCACACTGACTGTTAAAGAAATATCGGAAGCTATTAGTAGACTTAAGACCAGTAAATCACCGGGACCAGATGGCTTCACACCCGAATTTTTTAAAATTACTCATCTGAACTTTCACCGCTTCTCTTTGAAATTTTTAATTATATAATGATTCATGGTATATCTGATTTGTATTGGAATACCTCAAAACCATTTTAATTCTGAAAAGAGACAAAGAAAAACTGATCCTCATAATTATAGGCCTATTTCCTTGATTAACATTGATATTAAAATTTTAGCTTCTTTACTTGCTTACAGATTAAAAATGTTTTATCATCTTTAATTTCTACAGAACAAGCGGGCTTTATGTCACATAGACATTCATGGGATAATACCTTGACAACTGATGCTCTTATCCATTTTACCAAAAATAATTCAAATCCTATGTATGCATTAATTCTTGACGCTAAGGCTTTTGATAGGGTTAATTGGGACTTTTGTTTCACATTATGTCTTGTTTCAATATACCATCTACTTATATAGACACTATTAAAATACTATATAAAAACTCTTATACTTTTCTTTACATCAATAGGAAAATATCCAAAATATAAAGATCATTAATGGCACAAAGCAAGGTTGCCCATTATCTCCTTTCCTATTTAATTTATATATAGAACCTCTATTATTATATATAACACAAAATACCTTCCATAATATTCCTAGGATTTTTAACACTAAAGTTTGTTTGTCCGCTTTTGCAGATGATCTTATATTATATTTTCAAACACCCAGCTCAGATTTTTCTAAACTAATTGGCTCCATTGAAAAATTCTCAAAGGTCTCTGGATATCAGATTAACACTCAAAAACACATATTCTTCCCATAAATCCACTTGCTCACAAGTCATATTTATTTCCTGACCTCACTTTCGGATAGTTCAAAATTTCAAATATTTAGGTATTCATATAAACCATAATGGTCTCTCCACATTTCAAAATAATCTAGCTAAAGTGTGGTCATTGATTATACTTGACTTGAATAGATGGAAACTGCTAAATCTATCACTTTTATCAAAAGCAGCTATAATAAAATGAATATTCTTCCCAGATTGTTATTTCAATTCAATGCTGTGGATCAGCTGATTCGAAAATCCTTGTTCTCAAAAAATAATAAAAGTTTGGCTAACTTCTTATGGTTTCCTAAATCAGTAAGAATTTCTTACATCAAGCTAATCTCACCTAAAAATAGGGGAGGACTTGGTCTTCCCAATTTTAATCTTTATTATTTGATTATCTCGGCTAATAAATTATTAACTATCTTAAATATAAAGACTGAGAAATATAGTCAATATCCTATTTGGACAAAATTATGGTATCAATATATTTTAACTAAAAACATCAATCCTCTAGCTCTTCCTTTCCTTTCATTAGGTGTCATGAATAAGTTAAAAATTCCTAATTCTCTAAAACAAAAATTATTGCTTTTCAAGAACTGTTAAAACTTGTAAATTTAGAAAATACATTTCAATTAATGCAACCTCTCCATTTAAATCCTAATATTAGTTTAGATAGTATTTCTTTTAATCTTTCAAACTTTCCTCTGATTAAGGATCTTACTGTGTGGGATCTGATACAATACAAGAATGAAACTCTCTCAAATATACGTAAAACTCTCAAAGTTAATATTAATTATCTAACCATTCTCGTCAATTGAGAGATGTTATTAATGCTAAATTTATACACATCATTGTAGATAGCACAGATATTAATAACTATAAAGTGTTTTTAAAAGTCCTCATGCTACCAGAGAAAATGTTATCTAAATCTTATAATCTTATAAATCAAATAATTCATAACGCAGTGTGTCTCTTTTCCACTTATTGGGACAAATACAACTCTCACATATCTATAAATCAGAAACTCTCAGCTATCAAAATTACATTAGAATACTCACCCTTCAAAAAACTCTTCTACACTCAACTAATGATTAACAATAGCATATTTTACTCCTTCTAAACTTAATAAATTTGATTCTAATAAATCGCCCTCATGTTCTTGTTGTTCACATCCTAATGCAGATCTTTTACACATTTTTGGTCTTGTCATCATTCACACAAACTTTGGACATCCCTAAAAGTTCGTTTACAAAAATGGGATATCATAAATCTACCTTATCTTGGGAAACTGCACTACTACACTTACCAAATACCTATCTCTCTAAATTGGATATGCATGTGTTAATATACATATGTTCACTTATGAAATTATATATCTCTCAAAATTGGTTGGATCGTACCAAATTGAACTGGAATAATTTTAAAATTTTGGTCCACACATACATCAGTGCGCAGAAAATGATAGTGCAAAGTCCCAAGAAGTTAACATTTATTAACAAAGCTATAGAAAAGGTGTTACATATTATTAATAGCGTATAGATGGCCACTTTTTTTGGGATTTGTAGACCTCAGTCTCATTTATATTTTTATACTTATTTTTATTTTAGATTAATACTTACCTAGATGCATTCTTTGGTTAACATTTGTATATAATGTAAATAGTTAAATGTATATTCTCAAAATGCATTGTGACAAAACATTCATTTTACAAATTGTATCTTCATAAATATCTCTGAATGTTTCATTTTTCACATGTATTCTAATTTTGTTGTTGTTGATTTAGTTTTGTTTTGTTAAAAATTCAATAAAAAGTTTTTTGAAAAAAAAAAAGAATTGTTACCTTTGTTGTATTTTGTCTTCTTACATTTATGATGACCACATGGTGTGGTCCACTTCCATTTGTCAGTAATATTTTAGTTTTCTTTGTAATGGATGAGCCGTGTCGTTTTAGAGCATTTGTCTGTACATACAATCTGTAACTATTTACTGTATTCCTAAATTCTGTATTTGTGTAACTTTTCTCCCCAGGCCTCTGCTAAAAAAAACTGTCCTTTATCATCCTAGATGGACATCTCTTAGCCTAGATGGACAATCCAAATGACCAAACAAAAAGCGTGTGGTGTTGAGGGCAGCCTGCACATACACGAACAAGTTACAGAGTGGTTACCAAGTTGTACCTAGATTGGCTTTGTTCCAGTTTTAAAACTGGTTAGGAATCCCATAAATCTAGGCCAGACGCTATTACCGCTGAGTCATCAGGCATTCTTGCTGCAAAGGATAATATGTGTTTGTAAAGAAATAAAACCAAGAAGAAAACAGCAAACACTGTTTAATTAGCTTAGTGCCCGTTTTTGTTCGGTGTTGTAATGAACGGTGTAGCAAAATAAAGACAACGCAAGTTATAGGATAAAAAAGAATGGTGCATATATTACAGCAAAGAAAAAATGTAATACATCTACACCAGGAAAGTAAATCCCAGTAATACCAGCAAGACCGTAAATAAGTATATTGCCTGCTGTGTCGTTGGCCAAAGCAGATCCCACAAAAGCTGGGAATATATACTACATAGCAGAAGGGGAGGCAGGTCACTTACAAAATAACAAAAGCACACGTCACAGCACTTAAAAAGGGTACAAAAACAGAACTGTGACAATTTGCTTGTTGTGTAGCTAATTAAAGGAAACATAATTCCTTGGCTTTGAATTATGTTATTTACTCGCATGGCTCAGCTGCGCTCTGTTGTCATTCCCATATGCAGTTAAAAAGTTTAAAAAATGATAATTTATATTAATGTACGTTTATTTTTATTGTAATATTTATTTTACTACAAGTGAACCATGAAACACTACAGCATGCTGTGAAATCGTTGAGAGCAAACTATAAAACTCAACACAATAAACTGCCGAGCTCCACAACCCGTGTGCCAAGCCGTTCAATTACCCTATTATAGTGGGGAGGAAGCAACATAGAAACTAAACTAGCCCTGGCAGTAACAGGAAAAGTAGCTCTGGGCAGATTATGGAAATCTGCGTGACCAATAAACAGAGTTTGAAATAATTTCCAAATGAGTCTTATTACGCATTCTAGCTGTGTGTGATTAATATTTAAAGATATGCAGAAAAATATTCGGTACTGCCAGGACAAGAACATAATCTAAAGAAAATGTTCCAGTTCAATTAAACCTGCATATTCCACACACACACACACACACACACACACACACACACACACACACACACACACACACATCCAGTGCTCCGGTTCTTAATTTTATTGTTGTGTAGAATTAAAGAATAGTTGTGAAAATACCCAAATAAACCCAACTCCGTTTTTGTTACAAATATATACAATGTATACATCGTTTTTTCTTTGAAAGAATAAACTGAGTTACCTCCTGATTTTTCAACAGTATTTGAAGTATTAGCTCAGTGTGTAATGTATACAATGTTTTTTTCCTTGGGGAAAAATCTTAATTGTTTCCTGGAATTAGTAACAGCATTTTAAGCGCGAACCCACTGTCTAAACGTCTGAAAAAATGATCCGGTGTTTTATTAAGTCAGGAAAAAGAGGGATACTTAACTGCTGCAACCGTTGTCTTTCAGGATTCTGAATAAAACTAGGACATTAACTTCCTCAAAAGCAGGACTGAGTTTGTTGGTGTTGAAACTCCAAAAAAGCAGAGATAAATGCATTAAACCACTGTTCGACGGCCGGGTCTTGTGCATAAATTGTGAAGCTGTCTTTACTGATTCTGTGACAAATAAATAAATGAAAAAAATGAATAAATAAACTGGATGCTTCCTTAACAAGCAACTGTGCATCCCCGCAGTACGTAACATCATCACAACTTCACAAAGGCCCTCTCAACATGTTTTATTCTTGTTAAAGATAACTTCAAACACAGGAGATGGCCTGTAAAATAATACCTATTTAACCCACGGATTGCCAAAGTCATAGCCATCAGAGGCCAGTATTCAGAGAACTACAGCTTTAGACGCTGTGTCATTATAATGGTGCCCCTAATGTGGTGGGCAGTATGCTCTAGACTAATCATCTTGTATGTTTAAAGTGTTTCCAGATTCTTCTTTCTCCTACAATATTCACACAATCTATAAGTGCAATGTGTTGCCCTGGGAGCACAAGAGAAGATACAACTGCAGAAGCATAAAGGCAGAACTGGAAGAAAATGATAAAGTAGGTAGAGAAGAAATGAAGGACGGCACATGTCTGTATATATTTGCAGTGTCTTGTACAGTTGTTTTGCACACATGCACACTACCCCCCCCCCCCACACACACACACACACCGAGGTATGGTGTGTTTGCTAAATTGTTCCTGTACTGCTTACCCCGAGTGATGCTGCATTTAAGTGGTACTGATGCTACAGTCAAATTTGTACTTATTTAGCAGAGAGGTGAGGAGTCCTTGGTCACTCTCTGTGGTTATAATGACTACTATTGTGCTATGGCTGCCCCTCTTGCCCCAGACTATCACCCGGGAATGCTGCTGTTAACTTCTACAAGCCTTTGCCAATTAGGTGACGTGGCGTGTCCCGAAGTAGCATCCCCTTGCAAGATGAGACAGCACTGTTGTTGTTGTTGTTGAGCGCTGTCTGTGCTCTGCGGGTTGCCTTGTATTCATGTTTATAACTCCTTGAAGTTCAATGGCAGAAAAACCCTCCCCGTCTAGACTGCAACCCGTGGCAACTGGAGTGACCGTGAACTTGAAGGCAGGCTTTACAAGCTGCACGGAAACTAAGTGCTAACTGCCCATCTGGCTTACAAGTTGCTCCTGTCCACGTTCAGACTTCCGATTGTAAGCATTCCTTCATTTGTTGCTGCCCACTTTCACCTATTAAGGGTCATGGTGCAAACGGTGGCCGTCCCGGTGCTCATTTTACGTAAAGCATGAAACCAGTCCTGGACGGGACACAAGTCTGTCACAGGACACACGACCAAGCTCACACACTGACATCCGCCACAGACCTACAGGCAATTCGGAAAAGTACTACTTTAATGTATAATATTGTCTTTGGAATGTGGGGGGAAATCTGGACCCCGACAAAACACAAGATATGCAGACTCTGCAAACAATCATGCAAGTGGGAAATGACTTACCTGGAGAATCAAGAACTGCAAAGCAGTGATATTAACTGCAGCACAGTAGAGGTGTGTGTGTGTGTGTGTGTGTGTGTGTGTGTGTGTGTGTGTGTGTTAGAGTAGTGGAATATTTCACAATATTCGAACCATGACATCCATTAACCTTTTAATACAGTATCAGCTGCCTTCTATCAGTGAGATATTCTGCTGTCATTAGTTTATGTCATACATTGTTATAACTGTTATTTTTCTTTGTTTCATTTTCAGACAAAACTGCACGTCATCTATGCATATTTTATGTTCGATGTCATTTATTTGGTTGATTACATTCTGTTATTTTATATCTTCTGGGGTGAGCCCGAAATTTGCTAATGGGTCGGTGCTCTACTCAAGTAAAGGGATATAAACAAACATGCGAGCAAAGAAACAAATAAATACAATACAATAAGTCAGACTGCATTTCCTTTAACAATTTAACAATGGGGTTATCCATTATCCAAACAGTCCTGGGTGCAACATGACATATAATTCAGCTAATAACTAAATAAATTAAGAGATAAAAAAACTATAACAAGCAGGGTGCAATAGCGCTATACAGGTATTTCCTCTGTTAATAGCTAGCAAAGGTACGCTTGAGTTACTGGGGGCGTATCCACTCATTGTCCACTCTTCGGTGCTTAATGAGGTGCACCATTCAAGTGAATACTGAACTTTGTTTAGTACTACCCGTCCAGTCAGCTACATATTTGTACACAGGCGTTGGGTTTGGCCGTGACTGGATACCGCTTTTTGTCGATACATAAATTTAAATCGTGCCAATTTGTATTATTTGCTCACTTTTTCTCATGACCAATGAAAAGTTCTGCCCCTTCCCCACCACCACTGTAAATCAGAAGCTTGCTCATTTGCCTCTATTTGCTATTGACAGACATACCACTCCCTACCCCCTCGGTAGTGTTTGATAGGGTGCCATCCAATGATTCTGTAATCCGCCTAGAAGACTTAAATCACTACTCATTTTGGAAATGAACTGGCCATACTTGGAAAGGCATGACTGGAAGGAACAACTTTGCACTCATAAGGTATAGTGCTTTTCGACCTCTATACTAGTCATGAATTGTCCATAACAAACATCGCTTACAACACAAGGATGCTTCATGAGTCTATTAAATGCTAGAGTACTATGGGCCAAATGTTGATGATGGACATTTTATTTAGTCATCAGATATGAAGCTATATGCTCTAGACATAGGTTTGGATGCATAGCCGGCCTTAGGCATAGGCCAACTAGGCGGCCGCCTAGGGCGCCTCTTTAGTAGGGGCACTTTTCCAGTATTTATTTAGTGTAGGTAGACCAGGATGGGGGCACTGGGTGGTGTGGTGGGGGGTGCCGTGATGCCCTTTTGTCTAGGG
Source organism: Protopterus annectens (assembly GCF_019279795.1). Taxonomy (NCBI): domain Eukaryota; kingdom Metazoa; phylum Chordata; order Ceratodontiformes; family Protopteridae; genus Protopterus; species Protopterus annectens. The sequence continues at coordinate 1,303,266,605 of NC_056747.1, forward strand.
CACCAGTTGACCTAAGGCCACTCCTGTTTGGATGTGTTCAATTGTCCTGTCCTCATTGCCACTTGCTGGTTAATTGGACCAGGCAACACGGGCAGTAGCTGAACAAACCTAAGAAGGCCAGACATGTAGTGATTGATTGTATCTGAGACCACCTAGCCAATATCTCTGTGTGGGTTGAGGTCAGTTTCCATGTCTGGGAGAGCTTCTCCAGTATACCTGACAGGTCAAAGAGATGGAGTACAAACAGAGTCTTTTCATGACAATGCCATCTGAAGCTGAAGCAAGATGCTATGGCTAAAAAGTGGACAGTGATTTTATGATGTGCCAATGATACCAGCAGTGAGGGAAGTGACCAAATTAATAAAAGAGGCTTTCCATTCAGTGCTAGCGGTGTGTGAGTGCGTGGGGGGGGGGGTCTTCAGATTTGACTGACGTACTAACAGGCTAGGAAGGTAACAGCTAAACAAAGACTTAGCCCACACCAAAGACTAAGCCCACAATGTGGGAGGAGTTTGCTCATCTTCATCATCATCATCACCATCATCAACCCCTTTTTCCCATTTTTTCTACATGGGGTCTGGGTGTCATGTCAGCTACTGCCGTCCCTCCTCTTGATTCAATGCCACATTGCTATTCTCTTTGATGGTCATTCCTGATGGTTGCAGGTCTTCTCTCACACAATCTGTCCATCTCTTTACTGGATGCCCTTCTTTCATTTTGCCTACTTCCTGTCTGTTCTAAACCATCTTCAACAGATTGTCTCTTTTTTTCTGCACACCATGTCTGAACCATAATAATCTGCTCTCCTTCACCTTTTATGTAATTGGAGCTACTTTGGCTTCTGCTCTGATGACTTAATTTCTTCCTCTGTCCCATAGAGTGCATCCTACCAACGATTTCAGGCACTTCATTTCTATAACCCCTTATTAAAGAAAGACACTGAATTTCTCCCTCCAGGCTTTCAAACAATAAAGTTAGACAGGGCCCATTAAAAAGGAGGTTGTGTTGCCCTTCTCTTTTCCAACACCTATAATCTAGCTTCATTTACTAACCCTATACCTCATTTCTCTAATGCAGAGATACTCATAACTTCCTTAAATATGTATAATAGCAAAAAAAAAAAACTTGTATTGTAATTCTCTACATACCCCCCCCCCCCCCGGAAATAACATACCCATATTGGAAGATATCCTAACCTGGATCTCTTCCAATATCAAAAATAAGACTATCATACTAGACAATGTTAATATCAACTGGTTTGAACTCAACTCCAACCACCCATCCTCAAATATTAATCTTTTCGGCTTCACCCAGCTCATTGACTCCCCCACCAGACCTAACAAAGGCAATGACAATGGATCCGTATTAGACTGGTTTCTGGTTACAAATCCTAACAATATATGCTCAGCTGGAACACTCCTAAACACCCTCAGTGACCATTCTCTCAGTCTTTATAAACCATGTTCCCTCTCAGGCAAAGCCAACATCAGTGTAAACAAACAAAGAATTTGACCTCATTCAACCCTTTAACATTCAACAATAGTCTAAAAACAACAGATTGGAATTTACTAAAAAACTTCCTTCTTGACAAAGCTGTTGATTACTTCAGCACTACATTCATGAATACACTAAATAACCTCACATTTCTACATGTATAGAGGGTCAAAAATAACCATGGCCATTGGCTATCCAAGCTTACTTGTGAAAGACGAAAAAACAAAAACTAAAAAAGCAACAAAGGTACTGCAGAACTTGAACGAAAGGCTAAAATAGATTCACCTAGTGGAAACAGTGGTATTGTTAGCATGGTAGGTGTAGTAACTAACTCAGGAGTTGCCCCAACTAATGTTATTAGATATAACATTAGTTTTATTGTGACTTACAGTCTTGATGCAGCAGAGATTAAAAAGATTGTTATAAAAAAATTGGAGTTTTTTAACTAATGATAAGTCAATTATGGAAAAAGTAGGGCCCTCTCCAAGAATATTTTTTTAGAAAAGGAAATAATTTAAAACAACTATTAGAGAAACCTATCCCAATGTTAGTAACCCAGGTATGTATAAGTGTGAATCTTGCAACACATGCAGATTCATAGCTACCGGCCTGAAATTTTCTATAGAAGGTACCACATATTTTATTAAGAAAAGATTTAACTGTAACACTAAAATGGTGGTGTATTTGGCCCAGTGTTCCTGTTGCCCAGTTTACTATGTAGGGAAGACTGAGAGAACATTTAAAGATTGAGTTCATGAACATCTTTACGCAATGAAGAAAAGTAAAATAGAAAACGCTTTAGCTAGACATACTATTAATTACCCCTCACACAGTTTTAATTTTAGGATTATAGATCAGGTTGTACCTAAATTAAGGGGTGGCCCAAATAATTGGCTGTTAGGAAAACTAGAACTCTTATGGCAATTTAGATTAAATTCATATCACTACCCAGGTTTAAACGACATTTGTTCAGTTTCTTGCCTTTTGAAACTAAGAAGTTTAAATAGATGATGACTACCTTTTGAAGTACACTTATTGTTGTATATGTGAATTCCTTTTGGCTTACCATTATTTGTTCTTGAGGTAGCAACTTGATATAGTAGTAACTTGTGTTTACACATTAGTATGAATGAATTTAGTTTTAATCATAACCACAAACTAACTCGGTTTGTGCGATTTTTAATAGCTATTAAATAGCAACATAAATATGTTTTGATTTCATAAATTATTAAATATGTATAAATTATGTTTATACTTGTATATAAAAATATATATATTTTTTAGAAAGTATTTGAATCATAGGCTGAATTAATCATTAATAGTTGTATATTGTCAGATTCTTTTATGAATATGAACCTTATAGTATATACAATTTTTATATATGCTGGTCGTTTACAGATTCAACAATGTGAGATATTTACTTGTTTGTTTTTAGGTTTTTACACCTTTAAGGCTGCTTTTTGGTTACCTGGTACTTAATAACACCGAGTTGAACATGTTTAATTGATTAATTGATTTGAGTGATTCATTAATTATGTTTTTAACTGAGTATAAAAGGACACTTATTATTTCTGTAATTTGTCTGATGAAGTCCAGTCATTGTACTGAACGAAAAGCGTTTCCTGCTATTAAAGCCTTTTGCTCAACTTCTCCAGCACCTTTGTTGCTATCCAAGCTTACGTGACTTCTCATGCATGCCAGAGACAAAATATGGAAGTTATGGCAAGCACACAGAAACATCCCAGACCTATTAAAATTCAAACAACTTCACAATCAAGGAAAAAAGCTAGTCAACAAATATAAAAAAAGAACACTAGCTAAAATTACCAATCATAAGCACAACTCAAATAAATTCTGGAATTCTGTTAGGTCATTACTAAACCCAGGCAAAAAACAACCCCTGCCTTCATCCTGACAAATCTTGTGAAGAAATAGCCTCACTTTTTAATACCTTCTTTATCAACTCCATATCCAACATCACAGCAAAATGTTCTCATACAAATTACCCCATATCACACACATCCACATCTAGAACACCCAGCCACTCCACCTTCCCGACTCACACCCAACACTCACCAAACCCCAACATCCGCCCCTCTTCTACCTTTACTCTAAAGCTGATCCTAATCTCAACTAAAAAAAGACTATTACTAAAACTAACACCTTGCCCTAATGCCCCTGATAGCATACCCTTAGAATACCTAAAATTGGTGCATTCAGTATCACTTACCCCATAAGCGTACTTGTCAATAAATCCATCCTTGAGTCTTACATTCCCAAAAACTATTACCACCCTAGCAGGCCCCTTAGATCAGGGGATCAGAAGCGCTTGCAGGTTCACAAACCTAACCTCCCACCCGGCCAGCTTCTTTAGTCATGCTCAATAGCCAAGAAATGGAATGCTCTGCCTTTGTCCATTAAAACAACTCAAAATCCTACCTCTTTCAAGACTTCCCTTCACAACCACCTATCCTCAAACTGGAAGTGTACCTGTACCAAGCCACCCTAAAAAGTATATGCCAAGCTATTTCTTATCAACCTTATTTTTTTTTTTGTGTGAAATAATACTACTGTAGACAGAGATTATAGAGACAGCACACTATGTAGATCTTTATTGCGTACTGATTGTTTCAGATTATACTACTGTAGACAGAGATTATAGAGACAGCACACTATGTAGATCTTTATTGCGTACTGATTGTTTCAGATTATACTACTGTAGACAGAGATTATAGAGACAGCACACTATGTAGATCTTTATTGCATACTGATTGTTTCAGATTATACTACTGTAGACAGAGATTATAGAGACAGCACACTATGTAGATCTTTGTTGTGTACTGATTGTTTCAGATTATACTACTGTACATTTATCTCATTGAATTTACTCTATATTTTGTACATACCTTTCTTTGTAATTCAGTTTTGTAATTCATACATTTAATTCCGTGTACTGTGGAGCTTTTCTCCCCGGGCCTCCAATGAAAATGGGTTCTCTATGGCCCAGTGAACTTTCTTGGTAAGCAAAATGCAAATCAATCAGTCAGTCAATCAATCAATCAATCAATCAATCAATCAATCAATCAATCAATCAATCAATCACATCTAGCTTCCTCATCTGCTCTGCCTTTACTGCCAGGTTTGTTTCGGTACTATACAGTAGTACTGGTTGCACCACTGTCATGTACACCTTACTTTTCAGCTTCTTAGGCATTCTTCTGTCATTTGCTACCCATGATACTCTGGGCCAGTTGGCTACAGCCCCTCTGATTCTAGCTTTGATTTCCTCATTCAGATTTCCCTTCTTCAACTACCCCACCCAGATACCTGAAGCGATTAACCTGTTCCACTACCTTTCCTTCTATCTCACTTCTCAGCTTCTAATTCCCCCCCATTTTCTGCCATTACAACTGCCTTACCTGTACTCAGTTTTATTCCAATGAGCCTTCAGTTTTGCATTCTACCTCCCTATCCTTTGATGAAGTTCTTGTTTAGAGTCTGCCTGTAATGCCAGATGGTCTGCATATAGCAACTTTATTGAGCTGTCCCCTCTGACCTGTTTGCACCAAGCCACCCTAAAAAGTGTATGTCAAGCTATTTCTTATCAACCTTATTTTTTCTTGTCCCAGAACAAATGTCAATAAATAAATAAATAAAAAGAAATAATGTAGTCCATTACCAGAATGAACAGCAGTGGGCACAGAGATAAACCCAGATGCACACCCTCCCCACTGGGAACCACTCTGTGAGACCAAACACCATTCATATGTCAGTCATTAGATCATTATACATAGCCTGTACTAAATCTACCGATGTTTCTGGGACAATGAAAGATCACAGGACTGCCCAAATCAGCTTTCTTGGGACCTTGTTATATGCTTTCTCCAAGTATAGGAATGTCCATTTAAACTCTTTTTTAATTTCTAGTTTCTTCTTGAGTATCTGTCTCACTACAAACATCAGATCAGTTGTGTGAAGGTTGGGATGAGTCTTATGTCTGGCGGCTGGGGCTGAGGACTGAAGCAGCTATGAGCTGTTAATGACCTAATCCCTGTATCCATGGTACTGAAGCTATGAGCTGTTAATGACCTAATCCCTGTGTCCATGGTACAGGGTTTATTTCCTTCCACCTTCATTTACCTACTGTACAAAAATGAACATTTGTGTCCATTGGGATTACCTGGTGAATAAACAGGTGCAATTAAGTTGCACAATTTAAAATCATCCAGTAACTCAGGAGGTAAAAGTGAGAAACTGGCTGGGCTGTCCTCAAGAATGGAGATGAAATGCTTACCTCAGCTAGTAATATTGCTAGGAGATAGGTACACTTTGATAAATTTCTGAATCCAGTTCATATGCCCTCCTCTGAGGAGACAGGGGTAGAAGTAACTGGTGGAATGTGTCCATTTGGGTAGGTGAGATGACTGCAGCAGTTAAATAGCTCAGCTATTGCAAAGCCTCTGGAGTGGATAAGATACATCATGAAATACTAAAGAAGCAGGTTTCCACTGGCAAGTCTGGGAAGACAGGTAAAGGCTGCTAGCCTAGCCAGAAAAATCTGTAGATAATTTTGTCATTTGTAAATATTAATGTAAGCCACAGGCTTGTTCTCTTAAATATGAAAAGACTGCATTGGATATTGAACTGCAAAAATGTAACAACAGTGCACTATGCTGTAAGAAAGCTAAGTCAAGCATTTAATGACTGTCTTTGATGTTAACATTCGGAGCCAATATGTCTAGAGGGAGGCATCCTGCCTATTGTTTTAATACCAGAGTTAATGGCTAGAATTTGCATGTATAAATGTCCTTTATTGCTCTGGTTTCTGACCAGGTGTAAAGAATGTAAATGTAGTTTCTGTTAGCCTGGGAACACCAGAGAAGTGTGAAGAATGATGTCATGTGAAGCAGCTCTGTGTTATCAATTTAAAGAGAGAGAATCAGAGACTTCTGAGCATTTGTCTTGGGAACATCCAACATCACCAGCACTGTTTTGATCTTTATGTAAGTTTATTTTAGAACTGCGTTTTCTCTTAGATATAGCTAGGAAAATAATAAGATTAGACTAGTTTGTTTTTCTGTGATGTCAGAACTTTTCTACGGTATTATTTTAAGTATTTCTCTGTGATCTCTGAACATTTGACTAGCACTGTGTAGTATGAAGTATTGTCTTGTATTTTTATTATTTATTATTAAATATTTTATACCTTTCAACTGTGCCTGTTTTATGTAGAGTTAATTTAAGCTCTAGAGTACATGACATGTATATAGTGATACTGTACCAAGTCACTCTAATAAGCCTTGAATGTTCAGTCGCACTTACCATTTGGATAATAATATTTCACAGTAGTAATTGGATACCCTTTCATAAGGGCCTTTGAGTAGCTGATAAATATTAGCTGGTGGTGGCAGTGATTTCTACTGTATAGTCTGGGTAAAAGGGGCACACCTGGAGAACATGTGCCAGCCTTCCCCACGAGTGTCTGTATGGTTGTAGATAACTCTTATTTCAAAGTGTGTGTGTGTCAGCTACTTGGGCAGGGACACAAAGCACTGGTTGGACAGAGAGAATGCTGGAGGTTTTAGCTTTCCCACTAGACTGAAATCTGGACCCTATAGCTGTGCCAGTGGGGAGTCTTATTGGGGACCTGGAGAAAAAGGGAGAAACCAGCTCCAGACTAACTGTGATCTCTGTGTGCTCTTAAGGGACATTGTACTTTACTGTGTGTGTATTTATTATCCTTTCCCTCTATGGATGCCCCTCACTGGTGTTAGTGGTGAGGATTGAGGCTCCTTGATTGCTGGGCCAAGGCACGGGCATCATATATTAATTGTTTGGCAGTGGTGGGATATCCACACCACATATTAATTGGCTGGAAAATACTAATTGGCTTGTAGTGGTTTGAGTAGAGTGAATTCCTGTAGCTTGTGTACAGTGATTACTGAAGGTGTTTTGTACTATAAATCAACCATGCACTGAATACTCAGAGTTCAGCTCACAATTGTTTTATTCCTTTTGTTAGCTTAGTTAGTCAGGGAGAGCAGGCAGCATGTCAGCAGAGGAGTATGGCAAGCTTACAAGGAGCCAGCTGGCTGAGATGTGCCAGGCTAGGGGACCAGTGCATGGAAACCTGACTAAGTCAGACCTGATTGCAGCTGTGGTCACAGCTGCATCAAAAAACAACAACCAGGAAGATGATCAGACTGGCATTGAAGATGTAGCACACTCAGAGAATGGACAGCTCAACCTTTCTGCAGAGGACTTAAAATCCACCTGGAGCTAAAGAGACTTGAGTTGGAGGCCAGGGGTTTGGAAATAGTAGCAGCTGAGAGACTGAGATGTCTGCAGGCTGAGGAGAATGAGAAGCTGTTACACCTGGAAGCTGAGGAAGAGGAGAGTCAGAGGCAGCATGAGAAGGAGATGCTGACTCTTCGCCAGAGTCATGGAGGTAATGGGGAAAGGAGTAACTGCACCCCAGAAGCACAAAAGGTCAATAATTTTCTTACACATTTTAAAGAGGGGATTATTTTGATAGTTTCATTCATATGTTTGAGAGGGTATGTAAACAGTATAATGTTGACCAAAGGCTCTGGGTACGGTTCCTGACCCCCTTACTCCATGGTAAAGCTGTAACTGTGTTGTCTAAACTTGCTGATTGTGAATATTTTGATTATACTGCTGTTCAAAATCACTTGTTAGAATGTTTTAAGCTAACACCTGAAACTTATAGGAAAATGTTTTGTGAGCATAGACGCAAGGCAGATGAAAGTGTGTGAATATGTTGCTGAACTGAGCACTTATTTTCATAGGTGGGTAAGTGGATGTCAGGACATAACTTTTGAAGGGCTGGCAGACCTTTTGGTGAGGGAACAAGCCCTTAGCACTTTGCCTGAGGACATGTGGATCTAGTTAGCTGATAGACATTGTTCTACTTCAGATGAGTTGGGGAAGATGGGAAACCTATACCTAGCAAGCAGGGTATCCCTGCACAGGAAAGGGACCCCCTGTACTGCTCATGGATCTAAAGGCCTGACTCAACAGAATCTGCTAGTAGCAGGGGAAGCCACTAGTCCAGATACATGTCCAGGACTAGGGGTTAAATGTTTTGAATGCAACCAGTGGGGTGATGTGGCATACAGATGTCCATGGAGGCAAGGTGGGGAACAAAAGGTGAGAGAGCCAGTAGGTGGGAAAGACAAAATGTCAATAGTAGGTTATCTTGAGACAGCAAGGATACTGAACTACCATCCAGCAGATGTCCTGATAGGGAAGGATTTAGCTGAGGCAGTAACATGTACATACGCAGTTGCATGCAGTCAGGCTAGGAGACAAGCATGTGGGTCTGGTAGCCTGGGGGGAGACCCAGACAGACCTCATACTTGCAGCCAGGACTGGTGAGGTGGTTACTTCAGGGAGGAAGCTGCACTGTAGCAGTAAGACTGAATGTGAGCCACAGCTGCTTGTGGGTACTGATGTTCACTTGGACAGGGTAACTCCAAAAGTAGAGGTGAGTAGTAGTACCCAGGCTGACAGTGAGGTACCACTGTCAGAGGATGCCAGACTTCCTGTGGAAAGGGAGCTGGGAAGGGTTACAAAAAGAGAGTTGAGACAGGCTCAGCTCTCAGACCCTACATCACAAGGCCTGAGAGAGGTAGCTAGTGAGGAACCTGATTCTCAAGGGAAGGGGGAATTTGTATACTGGGACAAAGGGTTACTGTATAGAGAGGGGACACCTGAGGGAGGACTAGAAGGTGAATGGGTTACAGCAGTTGGTAGTACCTAGACCCTATCATCTGGCACTTCTAGCCATAGCCCATGATATTCTTTTTGCAGGTCATATGGGCATAAAAACATACAAAGAGATGTATTATGCAGAACTTCTACTGGCCTGAAATTTCCAGAGATGTCACAGGGTACTGCAGGACCTGTGAGCAGTGCCAAAGGTAGACAGCCAGGAGACAAGGTAAGAGCTCCTTTGATGATTGTGCCTGTGATCTAGGAGCCATTTCAGAGGGTAGCTATGGATATTATGAGGCCTCTGAGTCCCCCAAGTTCCACAGGGAAAAAGTATATCCTAATGGTAGTGGATTATGCTACACTTGAGGCAGTGAGTCTGTCATCCATTGAGGCAGAAAAGGTGGTAAATGCTTTGTTAGAAATTTTGAGCAGGGTAGGTTTTCCAAAAGAACTACTGACTGGCAGAGGTGCCAATTTCATGTCAGACCTGCTGGCTTGTCTGTGGAAGTACTTTGGGGTGAAGCACCTGAAGACCACCCCCTACAATCCCCAGACTAATGATCTTGTTGAGAGGTTAAACTCTACAATCAAGTCCATTCTACTGGCATTTGCAGATCACTTTAAGAGGGAGTGGGGCAAATATTTTCCCCATCTGTTGTTTGCTTACAGAAAGGTTCCCAGAATCCACAGTTTTTTTTGCTCTTTGAGTTGCTGTATGGGCATAGGATGAGGGGACCTCTAGATTTAATTTGAGATGAGTGGGAAGGTGAGTGTGAACCTCAAAAGGAGTCTGTTCTGGCATATGCCCTAAACATCAGGACAAGGCTCAGGGAACTCATGGGCTTGGCCCAGGAGAACCTGGCAGAAGCCCAACAACAGAAAAAGGTGTGGTATGACAGTAATCCTTGAGCTAGAGAGTATGCTGTGGGGCAGCATTTAATGGTTTTCATTCCTGTCAGACACAGCAAGCTGCAAGCAGCTTGGGAGGGACCCTACAAGTTGGAAAAAAAGTAAGTGATGTTACCTACATGGCGGAACTGCTAGGCAGGGGGCTGGGGAACAAATTGTACCATGTTAACATGATGGAACCTTATCATGATAGGGAGGCCCTTGTGCTGACCATTTGCAGTGGATTGCAGGAGGAGTCTAAGGGAGATCTGGTGACTGATCTCAGTAAGGCTTGAAATGACACCTCAGTGGAAGGGGTAGTAATGTCCCAGCAGGTATCTCCTACCCAGGTTCGAGAAACTGGAGCGGTGTTGCAGGCATTTGGGGATATTTTCACTGGGAAACCAGGGTGCACCCACCTGGTGCAGCACCACTTGGATACAGGACCTCAAAGACCTATTAAGCAGGCCCCATATAGGGTCCCTGAGAGAGTCAAACAGACTCTGAGGGAGGAGATACAGGAAATGTTGGAACTAGGGTGATTCAAGAGTCCAGCAATTCCTGGACCTTCCCAGTGGTGCTGGTGCCAAAGAAAGGTGGTAGCACCAGGTTCTGTATGGACTACAGGAAATTAAATAGACACACAGTCAGATGCTTTCCCCATGCCAAGGACAGATGAGGCCCTAGAGCAGCTGAGTGGGGCTAAGTATCTTACAAACATTGATCTTACCAAGGTTTTCTGGCAGGTGCCCTTTCCCAGTGCTAAAGAGAAGTCAGCCTTTGTGACACCTTTTGGCTTGTATGAGTTCACAAAGATGCCCATTGGGATGAAAAATGTCCCAGAGACTTTCCGGAGGCTGGATAATCATATCCTAGCAGGAGCAGGTGGAATTGCCCTTGCTTACCTAGATGATATTGCCATCTACAGCCATTACTCGCAAGAGCACCTTCAACATGTCAGGGAGGTGCTGGGCAGACTAAAGAGGGCAGGGTTGCCCATTAAACCGAGCAAATGTCAGGTGGGTATGGCAGAGGTCTCCTACCTGGGACATAAGGTAGAGACTGGTAAGATCAGGCAAGAACCTGCCAAACTGGAAGCCGTTCAAGCATGGCCTGCACCTGTTACCAAAAAGCAGTTGAGGGCATTCTTAGGGACAGCAGGGTACTACAGAAAGTTTGCCCCTAGTTATAGTACCATGGTTGCTCTGCTCACATACCTGACAAGGAAGAACAGAGCCAGCCAGCAAAATGCCAAGTTGCTAAGATGGAACCTAGGGTTGCAAGCATATGATATGTCAGTGCAGCACCGCAGTGGGATTAGCAACACCAAAGCAGATTGGCTCTCAAGACAGGAAATGGGGTAAGGTATACTCAGAGAGAAAAATTACTAAAAAGATAGTGTTTAAAGCCACTGACAACGTAAAACAAATTGTAAACACTATTCACTGGATATCGAAGGATGAAGCTCACCAACACGCAATGATACCACCAGTTTATTGTACTATAAATAACTCAATTTCCAACAGCAAAACAGATCTAGCGCTTTCATCCACTACAATGTGGACTTCATCAGAATCAATTAAACAATCATCAGTAAGCTAATTTATGTATTATGGCTGGGAGCCATATGGCTGGGAGAAAATATTCTTCGGCTGTCCACAATGGACTAAATGAACAAGGTACTGTTAGACACAGCTCTAGTCCTAGAGCGTGTGCCAATACTATTCAGGACAATAATTGTAAACAGGGACATAATGCTGATAAGTTGGATAATTTTATTTTGAAGGATGTGTGTTTTGATAAAGTAAGCCAGACCATGGGTGTGGATAGTTCTTTGAGAGAAACTATTCCTGGATCTTTAAAAGAATTAATCTATGCCTTTGGGAAAATTTTAAATATGATTAAAGGGATAAAATTTGATAATGCTTACTTGAACAAATGTCTTGCATTAAACATAGTCCCTAAGGGACTTCGTTGTTTTAAAATGCCTATGGGAGTTTGGTTAAATGACCATGCTCGTGATGAATTTGAGGTTTTATTCAATCAGTTTGGTTTTGAATATATGAAATTATTAATGAAGAAGAATGATGAAAAATTATGTATATTAATTGCTAAAGTAGAGACATTGACTAAATCAATAACTAATGACTTACTCTTTGAACAATGGGAGAAATTATATTATAAACAATACATGGTGGCTGATAAGAAAGCCCAGGATATTTTTCAAAAGAAGTGTAAAAAAATTAACAGGGATATTTCAGAATACAATGTTAACAAAGTATACTCATGGAAGAACAGGATATGGAATAAAGTCGATGAGTGTGATACATTAGGGTTATATGTTAACAAAGGAGAGTATGGACTTATAAGTGAAAACGTAAATTTTTATGGGGAAAGGAAACAATATCAAGGGGGGAATTGGAAAAAGAATTGGAAATGGAGGAAGAACAGACAGGGAAGGGGACAGAGACAGTTCAACAATCAGGAATGGAGAGAATATACAAGACAGAGAAATACGATAGAATTATTACTTCAAGTGTACTACCTGATCAGAAAGTTGACATTATTACGCATGAGGCCAATCCAGGTGATATTATTAACAACAAAAATAATTTTAACATCTTTAATTATACTAGTGTAGTGCTTGATGACGGCCATTTTAAGTTATTTTCTAAAGGGATGAAGTATAAACCTAAGAAGAAATTCCAAGTAGTGGATTGTCTTACTGAAATTAAATTATATCTCAGAAAAATCAATTTAGCTATTTATTTTAACAACAAACCCTCTTTGGTGCAGAAAGATGTGTTAAAGAAAAAAAGCAGATATATACCGCCCACCCACCCTAATTTAGCCATCTATGAAAAACTAATGGCTAATGATATATACAGGTTGCAGAATGAAGTTAGATACAAAAAAATGAAAAGTAATCTATTTTATGAAGAAACACTGTTACTTCAACGGCTTAAGAATGATGAAAATATTAGAATAATGAAGCTGGATAAGGGAGGAGGAGTGGTTTTGTATGATAAACATGAATATAATAATAAGATGTTAAATATTTTACTGGAATCAGGGAATTATATTCCCGTATCAATCAACGAGATCAATATTGGTTATAGACGGATAGAAATGTTCTTAGAGGAATTCCTTTTAGATGGACGTATAACTCTGGACACATACAAGTTCTTGGTTGTTGAGCACCCCATTTTGGCTACAATAGTAGGAGTGCCTAAAGTGCACAAAAATATTATAGACCCACCATTCCATCCTATTATATCAGGCAGTCATTCCAAAACCTTCCCATTGGGTACAGCAATAGATAAATGGCTTAAGCATGTTTATGATAAGATGCCTCATTTAGTTAAAGACTCTTGGATGTTTTTAGGTAATTTAACCCCAGAATTGTGGAAAAAGGGAATTATTTTCATCACAGTAGATGTGATAGATTTATATTCATGTATTCCCAAGAATGAGGAGTTAGAGAGCTTTTGTAATAGTATTAGACAAAATTCGAATTTGAAATGGGATCAGATTAATTTAATCATGGAATTGATGTCAATAGTACTTGAGCATAACTATATTTATTTTGAAGGAGAACATTATAAACAAACCTGAGGAGTGGCAATGGGGGCCGCGTGTGCCCCTATATTTGCCAATCTTGTTATGCTGGATTGGGAAACCGAAAATGTATTCAAGAGTGAATACTACAAGTACATTAGACATTATTCACGATTTTTGGATGATATTTTTATATTATGGGACGGACCTGAACACACCATTGAACTATTCATGGATTACTTGGACAGTACGAGTCAGTTTTTAAAATTTACATATAGTCACAGTACTATAGGTATAGCATATCTCGACACTTTTATTTCTAGTACCAACAATGGATTTAAATCTTGTATCTATAGGAAAAACACATTTTCCAACAATTACTTAGAGCATTCTAGTAATCACCCATATAAAACTAAGAAGAGTATATTTAAGGGTCAGTGTATACGTGCTGCTAGGATGACATCTACATTTAATGAAATGATTGAGGAGATAGAATTAATTTATGGTTTATTTAGGACTAAAGGATATCCTTTGGAACTATTGAAGGAGACGAAAACCTATGTAATTAGTGAATGGGGGGAAAATTCATACCTGTATTAGGTTAACCATTATCTAGCAAGATTATAGTCAGTGAAGGTGATGTTAAATACAACAGACCATGTATTTTGGAATACACTCCTCAAGCCAAACAAATAACAGAAATCCTATGTAAATATTGGAACATTCTTACTGTTGATAAAGAACTTAAAGATGTAGTAGGTGAGACCCCTCTTTTTGCGTACAAAATGGGAATCAACATGAAATTGATTTTTGAGAGGAGTCTCGTATTAAGGCCTACTAGTCAGTGGAGAAAGGAAACTAGGAAATGTGGCAGTTGTAGCCATTGTTATGCCATATTAGAAAGTGAAGATATTATACTGGAGAATATTAATAGGACTAAAGTAAGTTTTCATAATGGTAATTGTAACACTAAAAATGTTATATATTTGGCTAAATGTGTTACCTGCCCAAGTTTCTATATTGGAAAAACAGAAAGAATGTTCAAAAAAAGAATTTATGACCACTTATATGCGATAAAAAAAAAAATGATAGAACTAACACACTTTCCAAACATGTAGCTACATATGGGAATAGTCATGAATTCCGATTTGCCATTTTGGAACAAATAAGAATGGCAAACAGAGGAGGCAATAATAAAGCCATCTTAGGAGAAAAGGAAGTAAGATGGCAAATTTTAACTGATGCCTCAACTATGCCTGGTTTAAACGACTATATTACTATTAAGCCCATGTTACAGAGATTTACATAGACAAGGATGAATTTTACCCCTATCCATTTAGACTATAGGCACATTATAGCATTAATTGGTTATATTTTTTATGAAATATTTTAGAGTGTATTACATTAGTTATAGTAATGAATGTTTATATATATATATATATATATATATATATATATATATATATATATATATATATATATAAGAATTTTTAATATACATATTATTGTTAAGAATTAGCCAACCAACCTGCATTTATACTATTATATGTATTTTTATAGTACATCATTGGGGTATTGAGTAAAACACATATCACACATATTTAGGCATAAAATATCATATAGGAAGCCATAACAGTAGACATTGAGTTATAAAAGCCTTAAATTGAGGCTATAGTCATCTAGCTCTATATGATTATTTATTTTATTTTATGAAATGCATGAAAGATTTTTAGGGTGCTATGTAGTTGTTAATTATAATTAATAGATAGTATTGAAGTATTTTCCAACTTTCAGTATATATAAATAGATCAGACGTAATAACTATGTATATTTTTAAAGAACGTATATTGTATGTTCCAACTGTTAGCAAGTGTAAAAACATTAGACTTGCGACTTATGGTATTGTTTATGCAAATTTTCATTCAGTATGTCCCTTTAAGTTAAGAATATGTGTTTGGCACCAAAAAATACATAAATTAGCTTACTGATGATTGTTAAATTGATTCTGATGAAGTCCACATTGTAGTGGATGAAAGCGCTAGATCCGTTTTGCTGTTGGAAATTGAGTTATTTATAGTACAATAAACTGGTGGTATCATTGCGTGTTGGTGAGCTTCATCCTTCGGTATCCAGTGAATAGTGTTTACAATTTGTTATACTCAGCGAGACCTAACCCTCTCAAGCAGCTTTTCTCAAGGGTCACTTGAAAAACTAGCTTGAGTTCTCCAGGGGGGGGGGGTGAAGATAGGTAAAGGCTGCTAGTCTAGCCAGATAGAATTCTCTAGATAATTCTGTCATTTGTAAATATTAATGTAAATGTGAAAAGACTGCATTGGATATTGAACTTCAAAAACGTAACAACAGTGCACTCTGCTGTACAAAACTGAGTCAAGCATTTCATGAATGTCTTTGATGTTAACATTCGGAGCCAATATGTCTAGAGGGAAGCATCCTGCCTATTGTTTTAAGACCAGAGTTAATGGCTAGAGTTTGCATGTATAAATATCCTTTATTGCTCGGGTTTCTGACCAGGTGTAAAGAATGTAAATGTAGTTTCTGTTAGCCTGGGAACACCAGAGAAGTGTGAAGAATTATGTCATATGAAGCAGCTCTGTGTTATCAATTTAAAGAGAGAAAATCAGAGAGCTCAGAGCATTTGTCTTGAGAACATCCAACATCACCAGCACTGTTTTGCTCTTTATGTAAGTTTATTTTAGAACTGTGTTTTCTCTTAGATATAGCTAGAAAATAATAAGATTAGACTAGTTTGTTTTTCTGTGATGTCAAAACTTTTCTACGGTATTATTGTAGGTATTTTTCTGCGATCTCTGAACTCTTGACTAGCACTGTGTAGTAAGAAGTATTGTCTTGTGTTTTTATTATGAAATATTTTTAAACCTTTCAACTGTGCCTGTTTTATGTAGAGTTAATTTAAGCTCTAGAGTACATTACATGTATATAGTGATACTGTACCAAGTCACTCTAATAAGCCTTGACTGTTAGTCACACTTACCATTTGGATAATAATATTGCACAGTAATAATTGGATACCCTTTCATAAGGGCATTTGAGTAGCTGATAAATATTAGCTGGGTGGTGGCAGTGATTTCTACCTTATAGTCTGGGTAAAAGGGGCACAGCTGGAGAACCTGTACCAGCCTTCCCCAGGAGTGTCTGTATGGTTGTAGATAACTCTTATCTCAAAGTGTGTGTGTGTGTGTGTGTGTGTGTGTGTGTGTGTGTGTGTGTGTGTGTGTGTGTGTGTGTGTGTGTGTCAGCTACTTGGGCAGGGAAACAAAGCACTGGTTGGACAGAGAGGGTGCTGGAGGTTTTAGCTTGTCCACTAGGCTGAGATCTGGACCCTATAGCTGTGCCAGTGGGGAGTCTTATTGGGGAACTGGAGAGAAAGGAAGAAACCAGTCCCAGACTGACTGTGATATCTGTGTGCGCTTAAGTGAAATTGCACTTTACTGTGTGTGTTTATTATCCTTTCCTTGTCTATGAGACAACCTCCCTGGTGTTAGTGGTGAGGACTGAGGCTCCTTGATTGCTGGGCCAGGGCACGGGTGTCACAAAGTCATTGTTATGCAGTGACTTCTATGTTGTGTGGAAAGTCTGAGCAAGACCTCTAGAATGCAAATGGGAGTCATTGTCCTCGTTTTCTATGTTTTCAAAAGGGGGGGGCAGGAAAGCATTTTCAAATGCAGAAGTATCATGCTTCTTGCGCTCCCTGAGAAGGCCTATGCCAGGGTGCTGGAAAGGAGAAAAGTAAGTGTATCTGACCCAGGAGAAATAATGCAGAGTTTCTCTTGGTCATGGAACAGTGGGTGGGGCAATTCAGATTCTATTCTAGTCATACAACAGTGGGAGGAGCAATGCAGATTCTATCCTGGCCATACAACAGTGGGAGGAGAAATGTAGCTATTATCCTGGTCATAGAGTAGTGGAAGGAGTGAAGCAGATTCTATCCTGGTCATAGAATAGTAGGAGGAGCGATGCAGATTCTATCCTGGTTGTAAAATAGTGGGAGGAGCGATTCAGATTCTAAACAGGCCATCGACTGTGGGAAGAGCCATGCAGATTTTATCCTGGCTATGAAACAGTGTGAGGAGCAATACAAGAATCCATCTAGGCCATAGAATACTAAATCAACTGCTTTGTGAGAATCAATGAAATCTGCCAGTACTGACAGCATATGTCATGTGGAAGTAGAGAAAACACAAAACCATGTACTCCAGAATGTCTTGTGGAAAGTGCTGTAGCAGTATAGTGCGACATGGTAAGTGTTACATGTCAATTGGTCCCTAAATATGGGGAGTTAGAACTGTGGACATATTTTCAGTATTAAGTCAAATGTTCAAAATGAGTTTAGGGCTTTACCAGGGGAACTAGTTTGTCTCCCTCTTGTTTTGATTTTCATAGACAGAATACTGGGGTGCAGCTGGAGTCTGGACAGTGACCAGTTTGGAAATGTGACAACTGATTTTTTTTGCTTTTTTTGGAATGTTATAGTTTTAGCCTCAAGTGAAATGATCTCCAGGATAAGTGGAGTGGTTTACACCAGTACCTTCCAGTCTGAAATCATTTATTTTATTTATTTATTCTAGTCTAACTGGATATATTTCCATTTTCAGCAGAGGCCCGTGGAGAAAAGCTCCACATAAAGACAAAAGAGATACAAAATAAGCAAAAATAACAGAGTAAAATATGGTAGGACGTAGACAATGTACATTGTTAAAACATAGGACTTCAACATCCTAGACAAAGTAATGGACAACATACTAAACATTATTTAACATTTTAAAACAAAAAAGAGAAAACTTAAAACAAAGGCAAAGAGAATCAATAATAGAAAGAGTGAGCAGATTTATTAAAGTTATATACTATCTGGAAAAAAGACTTAACCGTATGGAGGAAGGATATATGGGGGAGGTCCATATACAGTGGAGAAAGTATGCTATAGGAGTAAGCAGAAGCATAAAAGGAGAGGGAGAGAGAAGAGAGAGATAACTAAGGAAGTTAGGGACATATCCAGTGGCTTTTAAGGTAGATTCTGAGTTTTTGTTTAAACAGAACAGTAGATGCAATGGAAGTAAGTTCAGTAGAAAGTTGATTCCAGTGTTTACCAATGGTATTTGAGAAAAGGGAATCACCTGCTAGGTTATTGGATTTGGTTAAGGTTACTAGCAGTTTGCTTGAAGAGCGAAGTGAATTCAGATTAGAGTAAGGGTAAAGAGGTTAGAAAGTACAGGTGTGTTATTAGGTTGGTAGAAAGCTCTTTGGACAAAGGTAAGTTGGGAAAGAAGCAACATGTTTGTCAGTTCGAGCCAGTTAAGTTGCTGCAGGTTCAGACAGTGGTGAGTTCTGAATTGCTTACCAGTAACAAATCTAGCTATATTATTGTAAGCGGTAGACAGTTTAGAGAGATTATTTTTCTTAAGGTTAGTATAGATTGGTGAGGCATAGAGAAGAGTGGAGATAAGATGAGAGTGGGCAAGAGTAACTTTGGCTGTAGGGGTTAAGAAAGTTTTAATTCTATAGAGAGAGCCATCATGGTCCTCTCCTAGAAAGAGGTGGATTGTTCTTCGAACATATGAGGGACAGCAACTATCTGAGGTGAAGTTTAAGTATCTTGGAGTCTTGTTCATGAGCTAAATAAGGTAAAGGGGATTTAGGGACTGACTGGTGGATGAGTGGAAATGTGGCAATACTGCAGGTGTTCTGTGTCAAACTGTGGTAGCGAAGTGGGAACTGAGTCATTTGATAAAACCTACAAATTATTTGTTGGACTATTTTCCCATTACATTCTATGGTCATGAGCATTGACTAGTGACCAAAAGTATGAGATAATGGGTGTAAGCAGCAAAACGTAGGGTCATTCTTGGGGTAGATGGGCACACTTTGTGTGACAGAACCAGGATTTTCACAGTCTGGGAAGATCTCAGATTAGAGCAGCTGTTCCTACTGATTGAGAAATTTCAATTGAAAGGGTTCATCTGTCAGTATGATGCCCCGGGCACGTCCCAATGAAATGCATATCAGGGACAACCCACTGGGAGATAACACATGCAGAACACGGTGGATGGATTATATTTCTTAGCATATCAGGAAATATTTAGGAAACCAGCAGCAGGATCACCTGCGAATGAGAATGCAAAACTCTGCTCTGTCCTGATCAGCTTATTGCCACCACTACAACCATAAGGACAATTGTTTTCTGAAACGAAATTGAAAGAATGCCCCACTGGGTCAACCATTTACCAAACCTATATGAAAAACATAATGAGTTATCTGAAACAACAATTTCAAAAGCTCACCAAATACAAATTTGTTATTCTTGGTGCTTAAAATATGGCTAGACAGACTTACAGACATGTACAGCCATTTTGGACAGGTACCTTAAAGCCTAAAATTCACCTTACACACGCATATATAACAAACACATGTGCGCGTGCGCACACGGGTACATTGATGGGGAATATCCACCCATTATCGTGTGTGTGTGTGTGTGTGTGTGTGTGTGTGTGTGTGTGTGTGTGTGTGTGTGTGTGTGTGTGTATGTGTGATATTTCTCACCTGTCTCTATTTTCCATTTTCTGATTATTACAGTCAGTAATGCCAAAAATTATAATTTCATATTTGTTATTCTTCAGAAAATGCATTTTAATTCAAATCCGATTCTACTAACTTTCTAAGTGAATTAGAGTAATATTAAAAAAAAACTGCTTTAGGGCCTTTGTCACACCATTATTTTTGTCTTTGTCTAGAAATCTTGGGCAAAGAATTTGAGGTGTGTGTGTGTGTGTGTGTGTGTGTGTGTGTGTGTGTGTGTGTGTGTGTGTGTGTGTGTGTGTGTGTGTGTGTGTATAGGTAAAAAACAAATAAGATATCTCAGATACTCCAATAGGCAACAACATTTAACACAAGCAAAGTGGCAACCAAGACAAAACGCGTACCCATAAAAAACATCAAATACAGCAGACTAAGGTATAATAATTACCCAGTTAATTAAAGAAAAATGATCATGTTGTAATAAAAGTTGGGAAGCATATAACTTTACTGAAATTATTAACTTTTATACATATGGTATATCCAGTTTTGCATTTGTATATTTTTGCATTTATGTCTATTATGCTGTAAACAGATGACAACTGACAAACTGGACCCATTTTTGCAATGCATTTTGTGCATTTTGTATTACTTAGAAACACGCAAATGTAATAAATAAAACAAGTGTAAGTTTTATCCAGAGAGAATCATTACAGTCAATGATACCATGTCCTGAACTCTTGGATATGCCAGGGATAAATTTTGAGGTAAAAGTTTTAAAAATCCAGTAATCGCCTATATTATTAGCCTTATTAAATGAATCTTGTAATATTCACTGAAGATCTGTGTTCTAATACAATGTTTCTTAATTTCCTGATTATGTCATCATTACTATTTGTTAGTTGGTTGGTTTGATGGCCTGGGTAGGGATGCTGGCCTTTTTCAGTCAAGATATGGGCTCAGAGAGTAAGAAATACAACAACCCAGTAAAACATGGTTGTCAACCACAGTACAGAGAGATAGTGCAGCTAAAATGACTCTCAGAACTACAGTTCAGAGTAATAATACACATAATGCTTTTATTTATTTGCTTTTTTATTTATTTATAGTGTTAGTATAATCCGATAGAGGAATAACAATACATATTTCATTAGCATTAAGGAACTTGTTGACAACCTGGTTATGGAAGTCAATTTAAGCTGACAGAAAGGATAAATAATATATTCAGTGGTGGGATGAATAGAAACAGAGAGATAGAAAGTGTCTCCTTGGAATGTCTTGGCAAATGTCCTGTTTACGGTCTTCTTTGTTAGCTGGTACTATGCCCTAACTGGTTACGACCCAGTGTTTTGGCAACAACTGAGTTATAAACAAGATAAAAGAAAGGAACAAAAAATAATACTGGAAGGGTGATAGAAACGAATAAACGTGGCATAAAATGCGGTATTGAGACATTTGTCAACAACAGGAGGCTACTTCCACAATGCCATAGGGAGAAAGACTAGACCTGACTCTTTGTGTCTGTTTTTGAATATGTTTTTATGGCCATGTCCATCATTCGCTTAACTTAATGTACAGTTTCTGTTTTTTGATTGTTGCTTGTTTGTCAACTTTATAATAAACTTATGTATTGCTTCATATGCAGTGTGGTATTCTGAGCATAAAGCCAAAGAGGAAATGGTATCACAATGTGGGAATGACAGGCTATTCCAAGGGGCAGGTATCCCAAAGGAAAATAACTTCAGGATTATAGACACCTCTGTGTGTGTGTGTGTGTGTGTGTGTGTGTGTGTGTGTGTGTGTGTGTGTGAGTATGTGTGTTGGGGGGTGCTAGTGCTTGTGGCAGCATGATTGGAAAGGGGAAAGCTCAGCCATACCAAGATTTATCACAACATTCCATGACTTTATCAGTACATCAGCTAGTCACATCTTTTTGTTATAATATGACACCTACATGTAAAAGAAAGTACTTTTTTCTGAGTATAATTTTATTATTTTATACCAAAATGTAAGTCCAAATGAATGAGGTCACAACATAAGTAATAGTAACTTTATTATATTTATGTTGCGTGTGCTGGGTTGCCTTCAACGAACAGTTGTTATCATACATCCAAGTTGCTACGAGGCAATATCAAAATTGAATGCACTTAAAGTGAGGGTGTGCAGAAATATTAAAGCTCTTAAAATATATGCAATTAGTTCAGACGTTGTATGTGTTAGGAATGACATATTTTTCATGTCATTTGTCTCTCCGTACTTCTCCCAGGACAAGCACTTACTTATCCAGAAGGCATTTCAGTACGAAATAAGTAAATGTATTGCATAGGACGCAGCATCCATCTTAATTACATCTGATTTTTGAACCGCAGTTGTGCTATGATCGTGTAACGTGCGATTTTTGTGACAAAACAGAAGTTTAATAGAAAGTTTGTATACCTTTTACTTTTATGTATAAAGTTGTGTGTTAACTGAGTCTCAATAAAATGCTTTGCACTCATCTGGTTAAGGACCACCAGGCGTTAACTACAGTTGCACATATTCTATCATTCAGAAATGTCTGGTGATTTAAATCCCATTATTCTATCAAAGTTTTAAGTGATCAGTGTCAGTGTTTTAAATGAGCCCATACGTTTGGCCTTTGTCTATCCTTTTTATTGTGGATAAAAACAGAAGAGGCTGAGAGCTGTCTGTGAGTTTGTTCAGGTTTACTAGTATCCTAAACTGGGCGTCTCCAGTCAGTCAAAAACAACGCTTTGTAAAAGCATTATTGTACTGTCGTCCAAAATACTACTAACACATGAAATAATTGATTTGCAGTTGACATTTGGGTTGGGATACTTTGGCAGTAATTCCATCGCCTCTGTCCCACATGCCGGTGTATAATCCCCGGTTCTGGTGTCGGTACGTAAACCTAGAAAACATTTATTACCGAGAAGCTGCCTGCATGCTTGTTTTGTCCCACTCCTACTAGAGCCAGGTACTATGTATCTATTTGTCCAATAAACGTGGATAAATCCCACTAGAAGCAGAAGCTGTCTGAACACGCTGTGGGTATGAACCCCCACCCACTCACGATGTACTTTTAGATAAGTATCTATTGCATAAAGTAAACTCTGAGATCTTGCAATAACTTCAGCTCTTACAATAATATTTCATTGTGAAAAATAAATAAATAAATACATACATACATAAAGAGCTGGATATACATTATTTACAGCAGCAGTCTCGGTACTGGCATATGTTGATACATTATTGTCATTATATCAAGCTTTTACGACAAATAACTCTTTCCAACAACTGCAAAATTCATTTAAAATCTCATTTTAAATAATAATCCACCTTTCTTACTGTGGCGTGATAGTTTTCAAAGTCCTTATTCATCTAGAATATTATTAGCCATATCACTGGAATATAACTGCATTTACCGTTTTTGCCTAATGAATTAGCTTTTTTAATTCTAAACAACTCTCATCAGCAGCAGACAGTGTTTACCACGTTCCTTCCAGCAGATATGTGAACACCAAATGCATAATTTATCTGATAACATATACAACAGAGATGTGTTTGTAAAATGCCGAAGGCAATGTCAGAGTACTTGTCAACTTCCATGCTTCTGCGTGGTTTCACTTTTATCAAATTGTATGCAATAATTTATGGATTAAAAATATATAGTATATTTTTGTATCTCTTTGTGCTGTGCACTGTTTATTGTACAAAACATTTTGTGGGAAACCACCCTGAAATTATTTAGCTAGTGTATTCTTCTCTTCAACACAAATTGTTTTACTTTGCTGCTTATGTACAGTACATTGCACTTATTTTTAATTTTTAGAATTTTACTGAATACATCCCTTACTGAATAACAACTGAATTATTGTTCAGAATCTTTATTCCCAGCAAAACATGCAGAAATGTTATGCTAGTTTTCTAAACTCTGTGCTCTGCTTTGTTGCCTGTACACAGGAGGAAGTGATTCTTCACATTTCATGAGATGGTTGCATTGTGTTACTTTTAAAGACCAGCAAACAGTTTCCTTTTATATGCATGACGTAGCGTGTTTGTAAGCGATACTGTGGGTCTGTCTGTGTCTAGTTTATGTGGTGCAATAAAAAGGAACTGAAATAGAGACACAACCGATGCTTTTGTACTGTAAATAAAATAGCCACAAATCGAAACAAATTCACTCTTCGGGCAATTATCAACACACACACACACACACACACACACACACACACACACACACACACATAGATAAGGTCTCCATGTCCCCAAGCAGAATAACACTGCATAGGATAGTTAATAATCACTGTATAAGTATTTCCTTAATAAATACATGCATTTAAAGAATACTTTCGTCATCATTTTGACATATATAAATAACATTTATGTTTTTTGTGTAATACTGCAACTCTGTAATGCACAAACGTGCCTCCTGAACAAGTAAAAAGGTAAAAAGACATTATGAGTTTTGATCTAGTTTCATATCCAATGCATAAGCAAAGATCACGCAAAATGCACATTTATCTGTCTGTAAACTTTAATGAAAACAATAATAGCATTTTCTCACTGACCACTGTTATTCTGAGCGCATAAACTTTAGACCAATGGCAGGTATATTTCCTTATCTGAGATACTCCAATATTAATAAAATGAGGTAATTTTCTGCGTTGTTCATAAACATCGGGTTACAGTTTGGTTCTTTTGTTGGCAATGTTGTCATTATGATGAGATCCCATCATACCTTATGATGGATATGTATGCTAAATGTTATGTTTCATTTCACTATAAACGTAATTTGCACACACAAAGAAATGCCATTTAACCAGCGGTGTTTTACTTAAAGCCTTTAACCCAGCTCATTGCCGCACATTTCCAAACGCTATTATTTCCCGATGTCAGGGCAAACTGTTCTGGAAGTCTTGTTGTCTTGAAGTTCCACATTTGGTTACAACAGGATTCGAACAATTACATAACGTGCAGGAATCCTCAACAAACGAGACACACTTCTCAACTAGATTATCTACAGGATAAGTTAAGGTACCTGCAAAACGAAGGAGGTGAGGACCTGGAGCCGGGACATTGAAAACGTTTTCCCATAATAATATTACTGCTAATAATAATGGTAATACTAATATTATTAATAATAATACAGAGATAATTCTCTTAATGATAATAATAATACATAGAGAGATGATTCCTTTAATAATAGTAATAATAACAATAATAATAATAATACATAGAATATATCTATCTATATATATATATATATATATATATATATATATATATATATATATCTTGAAAACGATTTTAGTTATTTAACAGCAGTAATTCTTGATTTGGGGAAGTGTATTACCACAAGGGGACTTCCCATAAACTGGCGTGCTACTCCGAAGGAGATGGGTGGATGGATGGATGAACGGATGGATGTTGAGGTCTGAATCAGAGAAATGGACAAACACTGATTTACCTTTTCTTCAAGTGATAGCAGCTTTGAAAGGAGCGTAGGATATAGGGCACGGAGGATGCAGTATCTTCACAAACCAGTAGTTTCTGAAAACTGTCTTTTCGATCTCCTGTCCATCACATAATGCTGTTTTAGACTGCTATTCAGTTACTGTCTGCCTCTGATAGTTTTTTCCAGAGGCTGCTGTACCCCTTGAATAAAATCTCTCACAACTAATGATTGCTGATTTTTATACTATAGTGTTTGGAAACTGATAGAAGCTGCTAACCATATGCCTTTGGTTTTAACTTTATATTACATAAGTTTTTTTAATTTCTAACTTTAATAAATACAGTAGTACAGTTCCTAACATAAAGCATACACAAATCAGTAATAAATATATAAGAATGTATTACCTGTGGTAAATGGAACATAGTATCCACAAAACGTGTAATGGGGATAAATGGTGTCATACTGGTTCATTAGTACAATGGTTGCAAACTATGCATGGATAAGGAAGTCACAGCAGATATAAAAACTTCCTAAACAGTAGGGAGGTACAGCAGAAACCACTTACATTCCACTAAAAGCAGCATCACTTTGTAGCAGTCGATAAAGGAGTGCAACATAATTTGCTTTTGTGTCTCTAATCTTTAATAAGAGTAATAGAGCAGCATATTTATTGTAGGACAATTTCTATGTGTAGCCACTGACAAAGTTTACTACACTTGAAAAAGCTGTTAAGGTTATACCTGCGACGGACATTTAGAGCAAAATTAAATCCCCTGTGCCTTAAAATCTTCTCTCCTGGCAACTTCGAAATGGATTGCTTATAACAAAGTGCAGCAACAGAAATGTGAATTTATCATACACTGTAAGCTGCTTTAACTCTCACTGTTTATCGTGATTTTAGTTTTGTAGTAGCCTTGAAAAGTCTCAGCGTTTGTTGGTTTAACTCATAGGTTTAGACATGGGTCTGCTAACGACCTCAGTCATGTAATTACCCAGGGCTTATGAGCCCTGCTTGGAGAAAAAGGCTCTGAGTTATGAATAATACAACAATGGCTTTCCTCTTTTGAAATTGTACATTCACTTAACTATTTAATGCGTGCAGCCTGTTTAAATAAAGCATAGCATTTTATCTAAACCCCTTCATTGAAAGTCTGCTATTCAAATACAAAAGAGGGTTTATAGAAAATATATCATAGATATGCTTAGAGAGTTATATATTCTATTGCATATCATGAATTTAGAACAATAACAATAACAGTGACATTATATGCGGTTCAGAAACACTACTGTAAAAGTACTTAAATGTATATTCATTTGATTACAGTCAGTGTCCTCATATTTATGGACTCTATCTTTCTTTCTGTCTGTCTGTCTATATGTCTGTCTGTATGTCTGTCTATCTGTCTACCTGTCTGTGTACATGCATAACAACATTTAATATTTGTGTGTATACTCAACATAACCCCCCCCCACACACACACACACACACACACACACACACACACACACACACACACACACACACACACACACACACACTTTCTAACCACACTAGATTGCACCTCCTGAGAAACAGTGTACTAAAAGCCAGGTAAGGTACCTGCAAATGATATGTAATCAGCTTTACTGCTTCACACTTTCAGACTCCAAAAGTTTGCCATGACAAATACCGTTTGCAGAAATTTAAACTAGCTGATGATTTCCTGCTAAGCCATCTTTAAAGGTGTCTATTTCATTTATGTTGTGCCACATTTCTGTTCTGATATAGCACTGTATATTGGAAAATATTTTATCAAAATATGAAACTGAGAAATAATAATTAGTTTTCATAAGAGTGGTCCTTCAGCTGCAGTTAATAATTATCAACCTGTATGCCTTCTGTGATCTCCTCAAATTAATATAAATGTGTGTATACTCTAAAAGTAATAATATTAATGCCTTGTCATCTTATAGTTCTCCTCTGTGTATGGATTCTTCCTTAAAATAAATGCATACATGCTGAAATACACCATAATGGCTTTGATGGTTTGATGCAATGGCTCCATGGCATAGAGGAATAAAATACTGACCACATACATGACAGATTGGGTTCAGATAGTGGCCTGGAATGGGAATAGCTGCTCAAGGTTGAAGGCCCAGAAGGAATGGCTGATGCTGTCATGCATATCTTGGAAGCAGGGAGGTGGTCCTTCTGTGATACCAGTTTGGAAACACAGGGATTGCAGTGGACAGGGGTATGAGGATGGAGTGGTGGTATAGCTCAGTGGTAGTACATTTGACCGCAGATCAAGAAGTCCCCAGTTCAAATCTGGGTGCTCCCTGCAAGGGAGGCTTTTTAAAAGGGTGTGGGATTAGTATAATCGTTAAGGTGTTTACCTTACAGACGCAAGGTGCAGGGCTTGATTCACACATGGGGTAATTGGCTGGGCTTAAAATGGCTCACAAGGGCAGTTAGCCTAGTAGGAACCTATGAACCCTGATGTAAGCAGGACCGTTGTCAAACAACACCCTGTGCTGCAGCCAGAATTAGGTACATGTGAGAACCTATACATTTGCCATTAGGCTGCTACTTCAGTGCCTGTTTGATTCAATCATGTTGGGGGTTGGGGTTTGGGGTTTGGGGGTTGGGGGTTGGGGGGCTGAGGATTGTAGATGCAAATAAAAATCCCTCTGAGGGAACTGGGCAAGAAGCAGAGTAAAAATATGCAGAACTCTGAGTGTGACACTGTTCTGGGGGCTAACTCATTTTCCTCACTGCTTCTTCCCAGCTTTAGAATTAGTTTCTCTGTTTCTAGGTTCCTCCATTGAAGACCACCTTAAATTTGGGATGACAAGCCAGACTGTCTCGATTGGTGAAAGATGGAGTCCCCCTTGAGGTCCCCCTGGGATGTCATTGATGGCCTCAGTGATTCAGAAACCATAATGGATTTTAAAATGTTTTTGTTTTTGTTCCTTCACTTGTCAAATGCATCTGATACTGGCGTCCACCATATTCATCTAAATAACTCAGCCACCATACTATCTAGGGATAATTCTCAGGCTGTAAGATGGGATAATAACATCTCTGTCAATCTGTAAATGTCACAGAAACCTCGCGATGCTGTATAATTCATTCAGTACACTGATAATGTGTCACTGCTTCGATTGGCTTGTACTACATTAGTCATACATCAGGTGTGCTGGCATAAATTTCACTCTGTTCAAGCCTGGCCAACTCAGGTATGTATGCAAACATCCTAAAAACAAAATGCCTTTTTTGTGGGATTACACTGGTCTCTCTTTGACCTTATCCAGGCTTGCTTATTATCTGCCTAGAGCACTGGCTTACTGAAGTTCTCAGTTCCAAATCAAGACTGATATTATTAAAAAAACGTCAAAAGTTTGCTGTGGCATAGAGATGTAACATATATGATCAGTTATACCAGAACGGCCATAGCACATGGTTCTAATGCTCAACCTCCTTTAAGTTTTCCAGGTACTACCTAACCTGTCAAAATTGCCACAAATAAACTTGAGCTAAGCTATAATAGAGCCACATGCTTTTCATGCTGACATGTCTTCTCACTCGGACCACTCCAACCACTGTAAAGTCTTAATCAGGTTTACATGGTTAGATTTACCTCATTATCTGAAGTTTGCCCAGCCAACAAAGGATATCAGGATATTATTCTCAAGAAACCGCATTGCCTTAACTAAAATCCAGACCATTTAAGACAAGTTTCCACTCTTTAGTAGAAGTTAAACTGTTTACCAGTATAACAAATACCCACCTTTTTGCATCTACAAGGCAACAGACACTGGAATAAACTCCATCTGATTGCATGGGAACTTGTTTCCAACCTAGGCTTTCAACTGGCCATTATGTCTCATCTAGTTAGTAACTCATATTGTAACTGTGGGGTTCTCTGAGGTATAGCCCCAAGCCTCACTATGTTGTCCAATCTATATTTTTTCTTTTCATAGGATCATAGGATCATAGGAGGTCACTAGGCTAACAGTCCCAGGGCCCTTAAAGCCTAGCCAAGTTCAACCCGTGCTTTCAAGGGTGTCTGGTTCTCAAGCAGACATTAAAATCAGCACCTATTACCCCTGTCCAAGAGGGATACAGGTGGAACCCCAGGGTGAATTTCCGGTTACCCATCCAATTGTCCAAATTATGCTTAAATAGGGTCAATGAGGGGCTTTATTTAACATGAATAGGAAGCTTGTTCCAAAGGTGAGGCAACCTCTGAGAGACAAAGCTGTCTCTCCAACAAGTTCTGTTGATGTCACAAACCAGGTTAGGGTACTTTGAGTGAGTGACCCGTGTGCTGTTTGACTTGTGAATGTGTAACATTTCCATTAAAGCTGGGTCAGAGATTGCTTTATACACAAGGCACAGGTTGCCTCTGAGCAGTCTGTATGACACAGAGTAAAGTGACAATGATTTCAGTCTGTCCACACAAGATAGATCTTGAAGACTCTGAATTTTCTTTGTAAGGAACCTTTGTGGTCTTTCCAATTGCTGCAGGTGTTTGGAAAGGAACATACCAAGGGAGCATTGTAGTCTATTTTTAGCCTGATGAGGAATGAGTGCAGGGGGTTATAACCTCTTTTCTTCTGGAGGCAATACCCTTACTTATCAACAATATAAAATGCCCTTCTTACCACTGTGGTGATATGGTGACGGAAGTTAAGGTTGCTGTTGACCTGTGTGCCAAGATCTCTCATCACTGGCTGTGTGCTTAGGGTATTGCTATTGATGTGGTAGTTTGCAGGAACATCACCCTTGCCAAAGGGGATGATAATGCATTTTTTTGCATTAAGTTAAAAACAATGACTTTGGCACCAGTCATTAGTCTGTGTAAGACCTTCTTGCAGGATATTGACATTGCTAGGGGTTTCAGTGACCACAGTCATCAGCAAACCTTGCCAGCTGCAGTTCTTTTAGTTTTGGCCTGTTCTTTGGAGACATAGATTCTGAACAGTAGGGGTTCAAGAACCAATCCTTGTGGAACACCACTGGTGGTTTAACTCATAGGTTTAGACATGGGTCTGCTAACGACCTCAGTCATGTAACTACCCAGGGCTGGAGGAGGTGGAGTCCCTTATTTTGACTGTATGTATTCTATCAGTGAGCCATTTGCAACCCACCTGAAAAAATATGGGTTGATACCCAGCTGGGTGAGTTTATCAATGATGCATCAGTGGGGGATTGTGTCAAAGGCCTTGGCTAAGTTTCGGTAGTCTGCATGCAGTCTATTGCACCCACTACCTCAGGGTATTCTGCTATTTAGTGGAAGAGAGAATATTGCTGGCCAACGCTTCATGGGTGATGGAGAAATATACGTGCTCACCGACATGTGCTGACATGGCATCCAGGAACTAGTGGAGTACCCTGGATGCTGATGCCTGTAAAATCCCCATCATATCCCCAGTTGGCCTTTGGAAGGTACCTATAGCTAGTATTCTTAGGTCTACACATACCTTGGTGTCCACTGGGATGGGTTCCCCTCTGTTAGTTCTGTGTGTGAGGCATGGCCGGCACAGCTCAACAATTTGCTGTAGGAGGTCCCTGTCCACCCTATAGTGCCCACTATCTCCAGCTCATGTAGCCCTTGGTAGGTTACCCTGGGTCTGCACACTCTTCTGCATCTCCTCACTGTGGGTTGGTCGGCAGCATTCACATCCTCACCACCCTCAGCCTCTTCCACAAGTTATATGATAGCTATTGCAGCACCTAACATTTTGCTGTTGTGAGTGCTAAAAGTGCCTCGCTTGTTTATACCGGTGGTGTAGAGTGTGGAAAAAAACAGAGGGGTAGGTGTTTGCATAGTTTATAGTAGTGTTCTGGGCTGGGCTGGGCTGGTCTGCTGCCTGTGTAATTGGCTGGTTCCAATACATTTCACCTGGCAGCTAAGCTAGTACCCCTTGATTACCTTCCTACTGCTGTTTTCCCTTCCCATTGCTCTTCTGTTTCAGCCTGGGGGCATGCCGCACAATCGGAGTACTCAAATGTGCACACTGCTGCTATTTCCTGGTTTAACTTTCTTTTTCTTCCTGCAAATCCCGTTGCACGGCACGCACACCCGCTTACACTTTGTCAAGAGTGCTAGGCAGGTTTAGACACACCCCCTAGCTTAGCTGTGCTAAGCTAGGAGCAAACCTGAGCCACAGGGCTCCAATCCACTTACAGTATACCTGACACACCCACCCATGATGTCACCTACCTCCTAGTCTTGCACTTGGCTATTCATACTCTTACACTGTTGGTAGTTGTACATTACTTCCACTAGTGTGAATGTGGATGGGGACATCACGTTATCTGGCTCCTCACTTCCATGTAATCAACAGTGTCTCAAAACATCGGAAGGGACAGGAGCAAGACCTAAAACTAACAATTATAATTTGAACAATACTTCTGAAGTAGCGACTTCTTTAAACTTCCCTCTACCTTACAAGAATCGAGCGTTGGTACGCTCAACAAGCAGAGGAAGAGGCAAACGAAAACTATCAGGGGAAATACGAGAATCCAGGAGAAAAAAGAACTAAATACTCTGTTCTTTAATTTGACCTCCAGGGAGTTCACTGATGATGAATGTTCCGTTCTTAACAGGGGACTTTCTTTCATTTCCTCCAGAGGGAGTGAACTATCAGATACTCTCATCATGCTTCGTATGTTTACGAGAAAGATAGCACTTAAATTATTGTATAAAGATTTAGATGACAAGGATGTCACATTTAATTCACTGGTGTTGAAAAGGAAGAGTACCTTTATACCACACATGCCAGGTCCAGTTGAATGTTTCCAGCGTGCATGTGAATATGATTTTTATCAATATTATAAGGAAAGGAAGCATAAGCATCTCTTCACTAATTTAAACGCTTCACAGAAATGTAGCCTTGAATCTTTATGTAATGATGACAGTATTGTTTTTAAACCTGCTGATAAAGGGGGGGGGGGTAGTCGCAATGGATGCAGCCTTGTATAATGATCTAATGAATGAGATGTTACATGATGATGTAGCTTATTGTCAAATAAGCAAAACTGAAGTAGGACCCATTGTTAGAGATGTGCATGATACGATATATGATCTGCTGATGACCAGATGCATAGACAAATGTCTTTATGATTTTTTAACAATTGAGGCCCCATTGATCCCTCTCATTAAAGGGCTCCCGAAGATGCATAAGGGGATACATCCACCACCATTGCGACCCATAGTATCTGGGAAGCTCTGGGTCACGGAGAATGCCTCCTTGTTTGTGCAATCGAAATTAGGCCCCCTAGTCGGCTCTATACCTACTATTCTAAAAGATTCCTTCAGTCTGTTGCTAGACTTGAAGGATGTTTCATTACTTGAGAATCTAAAACATGATACGCTGAGGGTTACACTAGATATAAAGAGCTTATTCACTAGTATACCTAATGAATTTGGAATTGATGCTATTAGAAGCTGCTTGGTTGAACTTAGTAACTTGGAGAATGATGACCAAATGACAGTATGTACCCTTTTGGACATAACACTGAACAATAACATCTTTCTGTTCCATGATAGAATATATAGGCAAACATGGGGGGTGGCCATGGGTACCCCCTGTGCCAATGCCTACGCTAACCTGGCAGTATATCAGTGGGAAAAAATGTTTATTTTTGATGATGAAAGGTATAAAAACAATGTCATCTTATACAGATGTTTTGTT
The DNA here is from genome assembly GCF_019279795.1 of Protopterus annectens. Lineage (NCBI taxonomy): Eukaryota > Metazoa > Chordata > Ceratodontiformes > Protopteridae > Protopterus > Protopterus annectens. The sequence goes on from NC_056747.1 coordinate 1,303,299,972, forward strand.
GATGACATTCTCCTTTTCTGGAATGGGGACATTAATTCACTACATGATTTTGTGGATTTTATGGGCTCAACAACCACCTTTTTAGAATTCACATATGAATGTTCTACTAATAGAGTAGATTTCCTTGACATCACCACCAGTAAGGATGATCTGAACAATATTACAACATCATTATTTAGGAAGCCCTGTTGGAAGAATGGCATCCTTCATTTTGATAGTATGCATCCCAGACATATTTTTCCCAATGTGGTTAAAAATCAAATGTCTAGGATAACTAGGCTATGTAGTAGGCCAGAGGATGTTTGTCACTACATGGAGTTTCAGGAAAGATGCTTCACTGACAGGGGATATCCATCTCCATTGGTCATAAACCAAAGAAGTAACTCTCTAGGTACATCTGGACCATTACAAAGGAAGTGGTATTCTGGTTGCCACCATGGAAGAAATAAGGGGAAAGTTCATTATGATATTAAATATACGAATGATATAAATTATGTAAAAGATATTGTCAATAACAACTGGAAGTTGTTATGCATGGATAAGGACCTATCTAAATTAGTGGGTGATAGACCAAGTTTTAGATACAGTAATTGTCTGAACCTTAAAAGACTTCTATGTAGGGAGAAGGTCAAAATTGAACCCTTAGATATTAGAATGAGATATAGACAAGGTACCTTTCCATGCAGGAAATGTTGTGTTTGCAGGTACATTTCCATTGTTCAGAAATTTGAACTCATGGATTTAGGTGTTGTTTTTGAGCCTAAATTCTATGCCACATGTGACACGAGCAATGTCATTTATTTGGCCACTTGCGACCCTTGCGGAGCCTACTATGTGGGCATGACCGCACGTAGATTTAAGGACCGCATCTATAACCATGTATATGACATCAGAAAAGGAAATGTTACTAATGTGTTAGCCAGACATTGTCAACAATTTCCATCACACATATTTAAATTTAGGGTCTTGCAGCTGCTGCACCATAATAGAAGAGAAGGTGACATTGTAGGTGCTCTTGAATTGAGTGAATTAAAATGGATTTTAAACCTCAGTGCACATATAGAACCAGGCCTGAATTCGGCTCTTAGCATCAGACCGGCCCTTTTGGGTAGTAGATGAAGCCGTCTAAATATAGACATTTTATCAATTTTATTTTTAGCATCCTTAATGAAGGTACCTAAGCTGGCAGTGGAGTTACACTCCATTTTCTTCTTTTCTTTTCTTTTTCCTTTTTCTTTGTTTCTCTTCATCCTTCTTTCCTTTCTTTCCGTCCCTCCCCTTCTTCCCTATTCACTACCCTCCCATTTTTCCCTTCCTTTTTCTCTTTCTTTTTCCATTTTTCTTTTCCTTATCCCTCATCTTTTTATTTTCTCTTATCCCATTTCCTTTCCTTTCCTTTCCCTTCCCTCCTTCCCTCCCCTTCCACCCTCCCCTCCACCCCTTCCCCCTCCCCTTCCTTTCTTTCCATCCCTTCCTCCCCCTCCCCACTCCCCTTTTCCTCTTCCCTTCTTTCCCTCTTTTTCTTTCCTTTCTTTCTTTCCTTTCTTACCTACCCATATATTGTTAATGTTTTTATATAATAGGTTGATCCAGCTTATATTCATTATGGTGCCTTATGTTTAATGATGTGTTTTTAAATGACTTATTTGAAAGTAATGCATTTATATTTCACTGTTATTGCATAATTGCAAATGGATTTTTACATGCATATTTATATATATATAGTCTTTTACATATGTATCAGCCTGTATATAAATTGTTGGTTTATTAAGCATTTTTATATCTTTTATAAATATAAACTTTATATAACTAAATTAGTAGGTAGATTATAGAAGAATTGTGTTTAAAGCATACATATATTTTTAAACAAGTGCATTTTTTCTGACAATTGTTTGAAGCAATACTGATGGCTTTAAAGTATGCTTACCCTTTAAAATGCTGACTAGTTTGTTTAAATTGAATGATTTAATTACTTAATTAGGGTGGGTGTTTTATATTTAAGGATGGGAATTTGCCTTTTGTAATGTAACCTGAGGAAGCGCACTGGGATAGTGCGTGAAAGCGCTTGTTCTCTCTTCAAATAAATTACTTGCTTATTTTATGGTGGTTCATGGTGGTTTCTTGCAACTTTACAAGTCAAGGTACCTATAGCTAGTATTCTTAGGTCTACACATACCTTGGTGTCCACTGGGATGGGTTCCCCTCTGTTAGTTCTGTGTGTGAGGCATGGCCGGCACAGCTCAACAATTTGCTGTCGGAGGTCCCTGTCCACCCTATAGTGCCGACTATCTCCAGCTCATGTAGCCCTTGGTAGGTTACCCTGGGTCTGCACACTCTTCTGCATCTCCTCACTGTGGGTTGGTCGGCAGCATTCACATCCTCACCACCCTCAGCCTCTTCCACAAGTTATATGATAGCTATTGCAGCACCTAACATTTTGCTGTTGTGAGTGTTAAAAGTTCCTCGCTTGTTTATACCGGTGGTGTAGAGTGTGGAAAAAACAGAGGGGTAGGTGTTTGCATAGTTTATAGTAGTGTTCTGGGCTGGGCTGGGCTGGTCTGCTGCCTGTGTAATTGGCTGGTTCCAATACATTTCACCTGGCAGCTAAGCTAGTACCCCTTGATTACCTTCCTACTGCTGTTTTCCCTTCCCATTGCTCTTCTGTTTCAGCCTGGGGGCATGCCGCACAATCGGAGTACTCAAATGTGCACACTGCTGCTATTTCCTGGTTTAACTTCCTTTTTCTTCCTGCAAATCCCGTTGCACGGCACGCACACCCGCTTACACTTTGTCAAGAGTGCTAGGCAGGTTTAGACACACCCCCTAGCTTAGCTGTGCTAAGCTAGGAGCAAACCTGAGCCACAGGGCTCCAATCCACTTACAGTATACCTGACACACCCACACATGATGTCACCTACCTCCTAGTCTTGCACTTGGCTATTCATACTCTTACACTGTTGGGACCTGCCTCACATGCTGGAGAAAACTGGGATTCACTACCCTTTCCCTCATTTGCATAGGATTGCCTGCTAATGCATAGTTACATGTGTCACACTGAGCCTCCCCCCATAGCAACCACTATTCACTGGCCAGGTTGTCTTTTGCCTGCCATTGACTTGCATGGCAGAATACTGATTTTGGTTAGAATGCTTGTTTTAGGTTTATTTTCTTATTTTCCCACCGATCCCATTTGCACGCCGCTGCCCTATGCTTAAACAGCCGTGATCGGCAGAAATAAAATAAAAGTTGTATTTTTACTTTTTGTATTGTTTGCAATGCCAATGGCCTTATACTTGGCCATTGGCATGATTCCTCAATGATATGTAGCTTTTATTTGGAGCTGTCATGTCTGACATCCCACTACCTGGCCTGCTGTAGTCTGTCTGTGTAGTCCTGGGGGTGGGTTACCCATAGCCCTCATTCAGAGGCCATAGTACAGCATTTGTTTGTGTTTGTCTATACCTGTCCTGCTGGCTGTGACTGTTGTTGGGTATGTGACCCCCCCCTCCTGACTGACATGTGTGAGTCCCTTATCTTGTGGGTGTCCCAGTATTGAGAGTGGTGCTGCAGGGCTGCCTATGTCGGATGCACATAGTACACTCCATACACATGGTTAGGCACAGATAGTGTAATGTTTGGCATCCCTTTTACTGTATGTGAGAGTCAGAGAGAGGTGTTATTCCCTAGGTACCTCCCGTGTCAGTGTATGTGCTATGTGTTACCTCTTTGCCAGGGCCAGGGCATACTGGGCACGCCTCCTGCCTACTTGAGCAGGCTCAGGTTGTTCCTCCTCTGAGTCACTCTGTGCCTGTGCAGGCTTTGGCAATGGTGGGGGGCTGTGTGGCCCTGCCCCATGCTGTTCCTGCTGCAGCTGCTTCCGCAGGATCATATTGTGTAGCATGACACATACAAGGGCGATTTGGGTACATGTAGTTGGTGAGTACTGCAAGGCTCCACCGGATGTGTCCAGGCACCGGAACCATGACTTGAGCATCTCAAACACATGTGCTATTATGATTCTTGTTTGTGCGTTTGCCTCATTATGGAGTTCTTGTTTGGGTGTGTGTGCGTTTCTGATGGGTGTCATCAGCCACAGCTCCAGTGCATATCCAGCATCCCCCACTACGCGACCATGTGGGATGTCCCTGTTGGCAAATTTCTGGTACAGCTGTGTCACATACCAGATGTGGGAATTGTGATAGCTTCCAGGGCAGCCAGCTCACATGTTCAGTATTATGCCCTGGGCATCATACATGACCTGGCAGTTGATGGAGGAGAAGCCCTTGCGGTTGATGTTTACCCTACCCTGCTCACCAGGTGGTGCTTTTCTGCATATGTGCATGCAGTCTATTGCACCCACTACCTCAGGGTATTCTGCTATTTTGTGGAAGAGGTGCATATTGCTTGCCAATGCCTCACGGGTGATGGGGAAATATGCGTGCTTACCAACATGTGCTGACATGGCAGCCAGGAACTGGTGGAGTAACCTGAATGCTGATGCCTGTGAAATTCCCATCATATCCCCAGTTGGCCTTTGAAAAGTACCTGTAGCTAGTATTCTTAGGCCTACACATACCTTGGTGTCCACTGGGATGGGTTCCCCTCTGTTAGTTCTGTGTGTGAGGTGTGGCCGGCATAGCTCAACAATTTTCTGTAGGAGGTCTCTGTCCACCCTATAGTGCTGCATTATCTCCAGCTCATGTAGCCCTTGGTAGGTTACCCTGGGTCTGTACACTCTTCTCTGTCTCCTCACTGTGGATTGGTCAGCAGCATTCACATCCTCATCACCCTCAGCCTCTTCCATAAGTTGTATGATAGTTATTGCAGCCCCTAACATTTTGCTGTTGTGAGTGTTAAAAGTTCCCCGCTTATTTACACTGGTAGTGTAGAGTGTGGGAAAAACCAGAGGGGGTAGGTGTTTGCATAGTTTATTGTAGTGTTCTGGGCTGGGCTGGTCTGCTGCCTGTGTAATTGGCTGGTTCCGATAGGTTCCACCTGGCAGCTAAGTTAGTATCCCTTGATTACCTTCCTACTGCTGTTTTCCCATCCCATTGCCCTTCTGTTTCAGCCTGGGGGCACACCGCGCAATCAGAGTACTCAAATGTGCACACTGCTGCTATTTCCTGGTTTAACTTCCTTTTTCTTCCTGTAAATCCCAGTGTGCACACTCACTTACACTTTGTCAAGAGTGCTAGCCAGGTTTAGACACATCCCCTAGCTTGTGCTAAGCTAGGAGCAAACCCGAGCCACAGGGCTCCAGTCCACTTACAGTATGCCTGACACACTCACCCATAATGTCACCTGCCTCCTAGTCTTGCACTCAGCTATTCATACTCTGACACTGTTGGGACCTGCCTCACATGCTGGGGGAAACTGGGATTCGCTATCATTCCCCTCATTTGCATAGGATTGCCTGCTAATGCATAGTTACATGTGTCACACTGAGCCTCCACCCTTAGCAACCACTATTCACTGGCCAGGTTGTCTTTTGCCTGCCATTGACTTGCATGGCAGAATACTGATTTTAGTTAAAATGCTTGTTTTAGGTTTATTTTCTTATTTTCCCACCAATCCCATTTGCATGCCACTGCCCTATGCTTAAACAGCCGTGATCAGCGGAAATAAAATAAAAGTTGTATGTTTTACTTTTTGTATTATTTGCAATGTCAATGGCCTTATACTTGGCCATTGGCATGCTTCCTCAATGATGTTTGTGTCTTTCGGCTTTTCCCGGTTAGGGGTCACCACAGCAGAACTCCGGTCCGCTAATGGTTGGCAGTTGATTTTTACGTACCAACTTGCCAGGCCTGATGCACAACCTTCAACGAAGGTATGCTCATTCACACATGTCTCCACGCAGAAGACGCACTAGCTGAGAATCGAACCGGACAGCGTCTTACTGTGAGGCGACAACGCTACTGCAGCACAATGCAGCTTTATTTGGAGCTGTCTTGTCTCCATTTTGGATTTTGAAGAACCGTACTCGGTTACTAACCAAGTACATTTCTGCAGATTATGCTAGTTCTGCACAGCCTGATTCCAGCTTCCTGGATAGCAAAGTTACCTCATCTGCATGGTTTTCACCTGCAAATGTGGTAATTTGCATACAAGGCTGGGAACATGCAGGACTAGTCCAAGAGCGCTCATGCCTGTCAAACGGGTACATATGTGGATTGCTTGGCCGCCATATTTCCAACATTACCACTTATACTGATCATGCACACCATGCAGAGCTTGCTGAATACAGGGGTCTATCTATACCCCTTAATATTCAATAATCAAAAAGTTTAATGCAATGATTAAAAAAATCCTTTGGCATCCAATTAAACCTAGAATTGCATTATCATACCATATGTATAGTTGGGAAAATGGAGGTATTGCATTATCTACTCTAGAACTTTACTCAATTTCTTCAGTAATTAAATCAATCTCTTATCTTATGGACAGTAAGTATTCAGCAAAATGGAAAGAGTGTATTCTACTTTTATCTCAAAACCCAAAAAGTAATAAAGATACCTACATATTCAATTTAATAAACAACTAATTTATCTGGAGATTGAAAGAATTTTTTTACCCAAACATTTAATCCTAACTACATAACTCTAATCTTAAAATCCTTTAAAATGTTTATCCTTAGATTTAAAATATATGAAAGTTGGATATTCCTTATTTACCCCATAACCTAGACATAAGGGATCATTTTTACTACAGATTACCATAAAATATCACTATTCAAACAAAAGCATCTGATAGCTTGGCATCAAATGATGAAGAGTCATGAGTTAAAATCAGTTAGTACTCTTATAGAAGAGAATAATCTTGATTCAACACTATGGCTAGACTTACAAGAAGCTAGGAAATACATCAAGGATAAACTTGATCTAATCCCCACTTCATCTAAGACTTCAATCCCTAAACTTATACAGTATTTAATTGTTTTCACTCAGCAGAACAATTCAATGAAAATTAGTCTTTCACACATATATACAACAATAAAGTCAGATTTGGATATATGCACATATACTTATTGGAAAATTTTCTCTATCATTAATAATTGTAATCCTTCAGACAAAGATAAATTAAATATTCTTCAGTCAGCTGGTAAAACTACATCTTCACTCAAATGGAGAATTTTACCTGGAGATTTTTAAATAGATTGTTTCTTACACCATACAGTATTAATAAGAGAACCAAATATAATGTTTCATACTGGAGACGTAAAAAGGAAGTAAATGCAGACTGGACACATATTTTATGATTGCTTACTTTTAAAGAAATGTTGTGAAAGCAATAAATTCCTACAGGCAATCTTTACTGATACTTTTTCACTCACCAAATCATTAGTGTTATTTAATACTCCATTTCCAAATTGTGTAAAACCAAGTAAATATTCAATTCTATGGTCTGTTCTATCCATTGCCAGGAAAGAAATCACAAAAATTGGAAATCTTCACATATACCCTCTTTTCAATTTTTTAAAGATCTTCTCAAGGATGTATCTAAAATAGAATTATTGACAATTAAATCTAGATCTTCAAGGAATACAACAATATACAATCATTGGAAGAGTATAAATGAATTATTAGTAAAGCAATAAGTTGAATGTAAAAATCAAACCTTATTTTTAGCTTAACAGTATTATCTGATGCTTGTACAGTGAACATCTTTGTAAATAGTTTGTTATATTTGTTTTTGATCTCATTGTTCTCTTGTTTATATCTAATGTACCTTAAAATCTATTCAATTATTCTTATAATAGTTGTTTACTTCATCAATGATTTCAATAAAATTTTATTTAAAAAAAAGAAAAGGCAATACAAAGGAAATGATTCTGACTTACACCTACATTTGATCCCCAGTACATTCTTTTGAGGAGATTAATGGCAATGTTTTCCTTAGTTTGGATAATCTTTCTGGTTTTAGCTGTTTCTCCCTATATATCCTCCACCATGCTTCTTTTTTCCCACGTGACATTTTTTTTTCAAGCATGGTCACTCTTAATGGGTAGTTTAACAATAAGAACTCTGTCTCATAGCTCTAAAGTCAGAGATTAAAACATGATCTCTAGACACCGTCTGTGTGGAGCTTTGTATATCCACCTTTAGCTGCATGGCTTTTCTCTGAGTACTCCTGTTTTTCCTTAACTCTCAAAAAATATGCTGATTAACTGGATATACTAAATTATTCATGTTGTATTCAGTCTTGCCCTTATGACCTGGGTTATGGCTGAAAAGGGTCTGAAGAGAAGTTTACTTCCTCAGTTAAGAAATAAATAAGTAAATAATTCCCTTTGTCTTTTACATAAATCTCATTCCAAATCTGGGATGACCCCCTGACATGTCTGCATTCAAATTTTTGTTTTTGAAGTCTTTACAAAATTAGGTATGGAGGACCTATTGTCCTGAGTCTTCAACGACTTCACCATCAGGCATTCTGAATCAGATCCTTCTGGATCCAGGTCACCTGTTCTCCTTCCTCTCTATAAGTACAGCACTATGCTTGCTCAATCTGTCCATCTAGCTGGAGCTACTGGAATCTTCCCCCAACTAGCTATCCCTTCCTTCTCAGGGACAATGTCATTCTTTCAAAATATACATGTAACATTGTTCAGTATTTCCTCCATGTGTCTTTCTTCAGATATATATTTTTTTCAGTCTGTATGGCAGTTTTGTACTAAACTGAGTCTCCAAGCTAGAAATGTTGATCAGGATTCAATAAACTTTGCGTAGGCTCTGTGTAGAACCTACATAGAGTGAGTGTCTGTGTACATAGCCATGATGTGCTCTTAGCAATGCACAATGCATATTAATGATGTGCAGCAGGCTCCATGTAGAGCTTACACAGAGTGTCTGTTTACACAGCCATGCTGTGCTCTTGGCAATGCGCAATGCATATTAATGATGTGCAGCAGGCTCCATGTAGAGCTTACACAGAGTGTCTGTGTACACAGCCACATTGTGCTCTTGGCTATGCACAATGCATATTAATGATGTGCAGCAGGCCTACATGACGTTTTGTGGTGCATTCTAGTAGTGTTGGATGTGAAACCTCGTAGAACAACACAGATAATGAATCCATGTACAGGAGAGCACTGATAGTTCACCCCCTATAGCTCTTAGCCTCTTAGAGCAAGAAATCTGTAGAAAAGCCATCAAATAAAGTGGGCCAAAGGCCGAGAAATAGGGACATAGGGATTTATTGTTTTTATAAAGTTAGAAAGGTGATAGAATAAATGATTATGCATCAGTATGCATCTTCTGAAGATTATAAAGTCTGAAAAGAAAACGTCTGCCATTATTTAGTGACTTCTATCCTGAATGATTATTACAAAACCACTAATATTATGAGGAACACTGCAAAAATATAAGCTAAAACCCTGGTAAACCTGCCAGAACTAGTGATATCTGTATAGTTAGGCTTTCCACCCATTTCTTTCTTTTTTTTGTCATGATTGCATAATGCGCCATGACATTTGGCTATACTTACCTCATTTGAGCAATAGGACCACCCATGTATCAGACATGACTCAGACATCTAAAAATAGAAACTGGATGTTTTCAATTGCTATTGCTGAGCACTGCTGGGCTTCATGCAAACCTGGTAAGTGGGGGCTGTGCTACGCACATACCATCAACTTAATGAATAGTAAAATACTTGACTACACTTAGCAATTCCTGTGGTAACATGTGTTGAGTGTTGGACTGGAGTGCAGATGGTCCTGGGTTCTAATCCAGGGTATGTAAACTTTATTTATACTGTTGTGACATTGCAGTTCATGCAAATAAAGTGGTGCTCTAATGAAATAAATGTGGAATTGCATTGGTTGAAAGTTATTTTCTCATACATTCAAAAAAGGCGCACACCGCTTAGCATCACAGAAACCAATGCACTTCTTTTACCATGTTTCTGTGACGGTAAGTGGCACACAGTTTTTTCAAATGTATCAAAATATAGACAGTGTGCACTCTCAGTACATGCAATTGGCAGGAAAACATGATCTATAAAACTGAATTGGTGGGAATTGAACTTTAGACAGTGAGCTTAAACTTGTGTAGATATGTCAAGTGTTGGACAGGTTGTGCGATTCAGAGCACAGTGCTGGGATGTCCAGGAGTCCAATGTCTTTATTGGGCTCATGGTAATGATCATGGGCCTTGCCTGATGCAAGAAAATTATACTGGCTTGCAATATAAATCAGAAGCCTGGGATAGTTTGGCAAGGGCTGTTACCAGTGAGATGGGTGTCCCATGTACCATTATGATGAGCTCTATAGGAGGAAAAGGGATACCCTTGATCGGCGGATCAGGGAGTGTCAGGCAGGGAACACCACAGAGATGTGCATGTACGATTTTCATTAAGTACTCATAAATATTCAAGCTAAATATGGTAAAAACTGGTATTCATAATGCTTTTTTCTTCTTCCCTTTTTCCACAGCTGTAGAAGAGAGGGCCTTGAATGTGAGGTCCCATGCGAGGTGATTGGCCAGGATGTCAGAAGCATGTGGTAAGTAAGCATAATTATATAAAGTATTGTTATTGCAGCCTTAACAGTTGTAGATGGATTAGTTGTTATATCATACAGTTGTATGAACTTGAGAACACATATCTGAACTGTAAAAGCAAGTGTGCATGTATTGCTCTGCAGCATAGCTCTCAAATGGACTTATTTCTATTGAATATTCAAATCTATGACTCACTGCTTTGATCTGTTCATTGTAAGATTTATGGTTGTCTGTCAAGTAATTTATATTCAAGTCAATAAATAATGAGTGTCAAAATGTATGCTAACACAAAGGCTAGTAACTATCCATGTGTGTAAGACAGACCTCCCAACTGTACCAAATTCTTCTTTTATTAACAGTTTTGGGGGGAAAATATTGGGGTGCCATGAATTCCCGCATGGCCCCTTTAATTCCCAAATTTTTTTACTTCTTTTTTTTTTTATATGTACAATTTTAAATTTATGGCTGATCAGATCACTGATGTCACTATGCATTGCCAAGGTACAGTGGCATTAGTGATGATATCAACTTTGTGAAACAGTGCTGACTGCCTGACTCTGTGACACGGGACTGGGGGAGCTTTCAAAAAAAAAAAAAACTTTAGTTGTTAACAGCTGCCAAGTGCAAACTTGTGGTCAGCTTGTGGGGACTGTGGAAGTCTTACTTTAACTGTCTGGGCACACAGTGTAGGATTGCTTGCTATCAACTTTCTGTGGCTTGCACTGACTGCTTATCACGGTGTGGCCCTGCAGAATTCCGGGTGCATCTGTTGATGGAGGAAAAGCGGTTGGTCAACTTGACTCCTAATCCTCAAGTCTCGACCAAGATAAAGGTAGGAAGAGTGTGGAAGGATTAAGAAACCATGGTGTTGGTTAGCCTGGGCAAAAGACAAGTTTTTGCAAGGTCTATAATGTTTCTGACAGATGCATTGCTTATCTGTATAGTCACATCAAGTCAACTGTTCATATTTTCACAGAATGCCGATTTGTACCTCACATTTTTTTGGTCTGCTCCTCATAAAGTTCATGTTTTTTTCTGAGAAATCATAGGGAAGGGGATTGAAGTCAATAGATAATGATGCACATTTCAGTTTGACATGTCTCCTTCACAAAAGGCTGTGTAAAACCCATTATTTTAGTAACTTTTTGAGTTCAGTTTTAGCTCTGTAACTGCTGCACGTCTCATGCAGAAGTCTTTCTCTTGCAATTGGTTGACCATTACTGGAGTTTAATGAAATGAACATGGCAGCAGAGGACCCATATTGCTCTTGGTTGTAAGGAGTTTCACTGAGATTTTAAAAACTTGTAACCAATTTGATCCCTGCAAGTATTGCTTTATCTCTTTCTGTCCGCTCCGCACTGTGCTACTTGTTTGTATTTTATCTCTTTCTGTCCACTCCGCACTGCGCTACTTGTTTGTATTTTATCTCTTTCTGTCGCTACGCACTGCGCTACTTGTTTGTATTTTATCTCTTTCTGTCACTCCGCACTGCGCTACTTGTTTGTATTTTATCTCTTTCTGTCGTTGCGCACTGTGCTACTTGTTTGTATTTTATCTCTTTCTGCCCACTCCGCACTGCACTACTTGTTTGTATTTTATCTCTTTTTGTCACTCTGCACTGCACTACTTGTTTGTATTTTATCTCTTTCTGTCACTCAGTACTGCGCTACTTGTTTGTATTTTATCTCTTTCTGTCCACTCCGCACTACACTACTTGTTTGTATTTTATCTCTTTCTGTCGCTCCGCACTGCGCTACTTGTTTGTATTTTATCTCTTTCTGTCACTCCGCACTGTGCTACTTGTTTGTATTTTATCTCTTTCTGTCCGCTCTGCACTGTGCTACTTGTTTGTATTTTATCTCTTTCTGTCTGCTCCGCACTGTGCTACTTGTTTGTATTTTATCTCTTTCTGTCGCTCCGCACTGTGCTACTTGTTTGTATTTTATCTCTTTCTGTTGCTCTGCACTGTGCTACTTGTTTGTATTTTATCTCTTTCTGTAGCTCCGCACTATGCTACTTGTTTGTATTTTATCTCTTTCTGTCGCTCCGCACTGTGCTACTTGTTTGGATTCATGATGTTGATGCTGTTTCCTTTCAGCTGCTGTTTTAACAGCTAGGGCATTGTTTACACTAACATAAATAATTATAAACCTTTTATCTGCCAAGTTTGTAATACTTCCTTACCTAATTTGATGCAAAAAGGGTGATGTTGCAGCACAGTCAACCCAAAAAATGCAGTAGCTAACCCGGTCCCTCACTAGACTTGAGCAGGGCATTGATGGTTATCGATCATGGTGCAGTTGCCCAGACCAGAATTCACTGATACCAGGTCAACACCACCAGTGCTGATTCCGGTGAAAGGAAAAAAATTCATAAAACATAGTTGTAAGCTAATAATAATAATATAATTTACAGAAAGAAAGGACCCAGCTTATTCTTTACTAAAAATTATTTTAGCTTTTTTATTTTAATTATTTGCAAAACTTTAACTTTGCAGTATTTAGAATGACCACACTCTAGTTAATAAAAAAAATAACATTATACAAAATAATATGCTTTCTGTATTTTGTTGTCCTTTGTTTTTATTTATTTATGTTGATTTTTTAATAATCACTGTACCAAATTTTGTATTGTGTTTGCAGGGTCTTTCTGATTGGGATAGTAAGGAGCTCAGTATTCACTTTGCAGGGTGTTTCTGATTAGGATAGTAAGGAGCTCAGTATTAACTTTGCAGGGTGTTTCTGATTAGGAGAGTAAGGAGCTCAGTATTAACTTTGCAGGGTGTTTCTGATTAGGATAGTAAGGAGCTCAGTATTAACTTTGCAGGGTGTTTCTGATTAGGATAGTAAGGAGCTCAGTATTAACTTTGCAGGGTGTTTCTGATTAGGATAGTAAGGAGCTCAGTATTAACTTTGCAGGGTGTTTCTGATTAGGATAGTAAGGAGCTGAGTATTAACTTTGCAGGGTGTTTCTGATTAGGATAGTAAAGAGCTCAGTATTAACTTTGCAGGGTGTTTCTGATTGGGATAGTAAGGAGCTCAGTATTAACTTTGCAGGGTGTTTCTGATTAGGATAGTAAGGAGCTCAGTATTAACTTTGCAGGGTGTTTCTGATTAGGATAGTAAGGAGCTCAGTATTAACTTTGCAGGGTGTTTCTGATAAGGATAGTAAGGAGCTCAGTATTAACTTTGCAGGGTGTTTCTGATTAGGATAGTAAGGAGCTCAGTATTAACTTTGCAGGGTGTTTCTGATTAGGATAGTAAGGAGCTCAGTATTAACTTTGCAGGGTGTTTCTGATTGGGATAGTAAGGAGCTCAGTATTAACTTTGCAGGGTGTTTCTGATTGGGATAGTAAGGAGCTCAGTATTAACTTTGCAGGGGGTTTCTGATTGGGATAGTAAGGAGCTCAGTATTAACTTTGCAGGGTGTTTCTGATTGGGATAGTAAGGAGCTCAGTATTAACTTTGCAGGGTGTTTCTGATTGGGATAGTAAGGAGCTCAGTATTAACTTTGCAGGGTGTTTCTGATTAGGATAGTAAGGAGCTCAGTATTAACTTTGCAGGGTGTTTCTGATTAGGATAGTAAGGAGCTCAGTATTAACTTTGCGGGGTGTTTCTGACTAGGATAGTAAGGAGCTCAGTATTAACATTGGGGGGGTTCTGATTAGGATAGTAAGGAGCTCAGTATTAACATTGCAGGGTGTTTCTGATTAGGATAGTAAGGAGCTCAGTATTAACATTGCAGGGTGTTTCTGATTAGGATAGTAAGGAGCTCAGTATTAACTTTGCAGGGTGTTTCTGGTTAGGATAGTAAGGATCTCAGTATTAACTTTGCAGGGTGTTTCTGATTAGGATAGTAAGGAGCTCAGTATTAACTTTGCAGGGTAATTCTGATTAGGATAGTAAGGAGCTCAGTATTAACTTTGCAGGGTGTTTCTGATTGGGATAGTAAGGAGCTCAGTATTAACTTTGCAGGGTGTTTCTGATTAGGATAGTAAGGATCTCACTATTAACTTTGCAGGGTGTTTCTGATTAGGATAGTAAGGATCTCAGTATTAACTTTGCAGGGTGTTTCTGATTAGGATAGTAAGGATCTCAGTATTAACTTTGCAGGGTGTTTCTGGTTAGGATAGTAAGGATCTCAGTATTAACTTTGCAGGGTGTTTCTGATTAGGATAGTAAGGAGCTCAGTATTAACTTTGCAGGGTGTTTCTGATTAGGATAGTAAGGAGCTCAGTATTAACTTTGCAGGGTGTTTCTGATTAGGATAGTAAGGAGCTCAGTATTAACTTTGCAGGGTGTTTCTGATTAGGATAGTAAGGAGCTCAGTATTAACTTTGCAGAGTGTTTCTGATTGGGATAGTAAGGAGCTCAGTATTAACTTTGCAGGGTGTTTCTGATTGGGATAGTAAGGAGCTCAGTATTAACTTTGCAGGGTGTTTCTGATTGGGATAGTAAGGAGCTCAGTATTAACTTTGCAGGGTGTTTCTGATTAGGATAGTAAGGAGCTCAGTATTAACTTTGCAGGGTGTTTCTGATTAGGATAGTAAGGAGCTCAGTATTAACTTTGCAGGGTGTTTCTGATTAGGATAGTAAGGAGCTCAGTATTAACTTTGCAGGGTGTTTCTGATTAGGATAGTAAGGAGCTCAGTATTAACTTTGCAGGGTGTTTCTGATTAGGATAGTAAGGAGCTCAGTATTAACTTTGCAGGGTGTTTCTGATTAGGATAGTAAGGAGCTCAGTATTAACTTTGCAGGGTGTTTCTGATTAGGATAGTAAGGAGCTCAGTATTAACTTTGCAGGGTGTTTCTGATTAGGATAGTAAGGAGCTCAGTATTAACTTTGCAGGGTGTTTCTGATTAGGATAGTAAGGAGCTCAGTATTAACTTTGCAGGGTGTTTCTGATTGGGATAGTAAGGAGCTCAGTATTAACTTTGCAGGGTGTTTCTGATTGGGATAGTAAGGAGCTCAGTATTAACTTTGCAGGGTGTTTCTGATTGGGATAGTAAGGAGCTCAGTATTAACTTTGCAGGGTGTTTCTGATTAGGATAGTAAGGAGCTCAGTATTAACTTTGCAGGGTGTTTCTGATTAGGATAGTAAGGAGCTCAGTATTAACTTTGCAGGGTGTTTCTGATTAGGATAGTAAGGAGCTCAGTATTAACTTTGCAGGGTGTTTCTGATTGGGATAGTAAGGAGCTCAGTATTAACTTTGCAGGGTGTTTCTGATTGGGATAGTAAGGAGCTCAGTATTAACTTTGCAGGGTGTTTCTGATTGGGATAGTAAGGCTCAGTATTAACTTTGCAGGGTGTTTCTGATTGGGATAGTAAGGAGCTCAGTATTAACTTTGCAGGGTGTTTCTGATTGGGATAGTAAGGAGCTCAGTATTAACTTTGCAGGGTGTTTCTGATTGGGATAGTAAGGAGCTCAGTATTAACTTTGCAGGGTGTTTCTGATTGGGATAGTAAGGAGCTCAGTATTAACTTTGCAGGGTGTTTCTGATTGGGATAGTAAGGAGCTCAGTATTAACTTTGCAGGGTGTTTCTGATTGGGATAGTAAGGAGCTCAGTATTAACTTTGCAGGGTGTTTCTGATTAGGATAGTAAGGAGCTCAGTATTAACTTTGCAGGGTGTTTCTGATTAGGATAGTAAGGAGCTCAGTATTAACTTTGCAGGGTGTTTCTGATTAGGATAGTAAGGAGCTCAGTATTAACTTTGCAGGGTGTTTCTGATTGGGATAGTAAGGAGCTCAGTATTAACTTTGCAGGGTGTTTCTGATTGGGATAGTAAGGAGCTCAGTATTAACTTTGCAGGGTGTTTCTGATTGGGATAGTAAGGAGCTCAGTATTAACTTTGCAGGGTGTTTCTGATTGGGATAGTAAGGAGCTCAGTATTAACTTTGCAGGGTGTTTCTGATTGGGATAGTAAGGAGCTCAGTATTAACTTTGCAGGGTGTTTCTGATTAGGATAGTAAGGAGCTCAGTATTAACTTTGCAGGGTGTTTCTGATTAGGATAGTAAGGAGCTCAGTATTAACTTTGCAGGGTGTTTCTGATTAGGATAGTAAGGAGCTCAGTATTAACTTTGCAGGGTGTTTCTGATTAGGATAGTAAGGAGCTCAGTATTAACTTTGCAGGGTGTTTCTGATTAGGATAGTAAGGAGCTCAGTATTAACTTTGCAGGGTGTTTCTGATTGGGATAGTAAGGAGCTCAGTATTAACTTTGCAGGGTGTTTCTGATTAGGATAGTAAGGATCTCACTATTAACTTTGCAGGGTGTTTCTGATTAGGATAGTAAGGATCTCAGTATTAACTTTACAGGGTGTTTCTGATTAGGATAGTAAGGATCTCAGTATTAACTTTGCAGGGTGTTTCTGATTAGCATAGTAAGGTGCTCAGTATTAACTTTGCAGGGTGTTTCTGATTAGGATAGTAAGGAGCTCAGTATTAACTTTGCAGGGTGTTTCTGATTAGGATAGTAAGGAGCTCAGTATTAACTTTGCAGGGTGTTTCTGATTAGGATAGTAAGGAGCTCAGTATTAACTTTGCAGGGTGTTTCTGATTAGGATAGTAAGGAGCTCAGTATTAACTTTGCAGGGTGTTTCTGATTGGGATAGTAAGGAGCTCAGTATTAACTTTGCAGGGTGTTTCTGATTGGGATAGTAAGGAGCTCAGTATTAACTTTGCAGGGTGTTTCTGATTGGGATAGTAAGGAGCTCAGTATTAACTTTGCAGGGTGTTTCTGATTAGGATAGTAAGGAGCTCAGTATTAACTTTGCAGGGTGTTTCTGATTAGGATAGTAAGGAGCTCAGTATTAACTTTGCAGGGTGTTTCTGATTAGGATAGTAAGGAGCTCAGTATTAACTTTGCAGGGTGTTTCTGATTAGGATAGTAAGGAGCTCAGTATTAACTTTGCAGGGTGTTTCTGATTAGGATAGTAAGGAGCTCAGTATTAACTTTGCAGGGTGTTTCTGATTAGGATAGTAAGGATCTCAGTATTAACTTTGCAGGGTGTTTCTGATTAGGATAGTAAGGAGCTCAGTATTAACTTTGCAGGGTGTTTCTGATTAGGATAGTAAGGAGCTCAGTATTAACTTTGCAGGGTGTTTCTGATTAGGATAGTAAGGAGCTCAGTATTAACTTTGCAGGGTGTTTCTGATTAGGATAGTAAGGAGCTCAGTATTAACTTTGCAGGGTGTTTCTGATTAGGATAGTAAGGAGCTCAGTATTAACTTTGCAGGGTGTTTCTGATTGGGATAGTAAGGAGCTCAGTATTAACTTTGCAGGGTGTTTCTGATTGGGATAGTAAGGAGCTCAGTATTAACTTTGCAGGGTGTTTCTGATTGGGATAGTAAGGAGCTGAGTATTAACTTTGCAGGGTGTTTCTGATTAGGATAGTAAGGAGCTGAGTATTAACTTTGCAGGGTGTTTCTGATTAGGATAGTAAGGAGCTGAGTATTAACTTTGCAGGGTCTTTCTGATTAGGATAGTAAGGAGCTCAGTATTAACTTTGCAGGGTGTTTCTGATTAGGATAGTAAGGAGCTCAGTATAAACTTTGCAGGGTGTTTCTGATTGGGATAGTAAGGAGCTCAGTATTAACTTTGCAGGGTGTTTCTGATTGGGATAGTAAGGAGCTCAGTATTAACTTTGCAGGGTGTTTCTGATTAGGATAGTAAGGATCTCACTATTAACTTTGCACGGTGTTTCTGATTAGGATAGTAAGGATCTCAGTATTAACTTTGCAGGGTGTTTCTGATTAGGATAGTAAGGAGCTCAGTATTAACTTTGCAGGGTGTTTCTGATTAGGATAGTAAGGAGCTCAGTATTAACTTTGCAGGGTGTTTCTGATTAGGATAGTAAGGAGCTCAGTATTAACTTTGCAGGGTGTTTCTGATTAGGATAGTAAGGAGCTCAGTATTAACTTTGCAGGGTGTTTCTGATTAGGATAGTAAGGAGCTCAGTATTAACTTTGCAGGGTGTTTCTGATTAGGATAGTAAGGAGCTCAGTATTAACTTTGCAGGGTGTTTCTGATTGGGATAGTAAGGAGCTCAGTATTAACTTTGCAGGGTGTTTCTGATTGGGATAGTAAGGAGCTCAGTATTAACTTTGCAGGGTGTTTCTGATTGGGATAGTAAGGAGCTCAGTATTAACTTTGCAGGGTGTTTCTGATTGGGATAGTAAGGAGCTCAGTATTAACTTTGCAGGGTGTTTCTGATTAGGATAGTAAGGAGCTCAGTATTAACTTTGCAGGGTGTTTCTGATTAGGATAGTAAGGAGCTCAGTATTAACTTTGGGGGGTGTTTCTGATTAGGATAGTAAGGAGCTCAGTATTAACTTTGCAGGGTGTTTCTGATTAGTATAGTAAGGAGCTCAGTATTAACTTTGCAGGGTGTTTCTGATTAGTATTGTAAGGATCTCAGTATTAATTTTGCAGGGTGTTTCTGATTAGGATAGTAAGGAGCTCAGTATTAACTTTACAGGGTGTTTCTGATTAGGATAGTAAGGAGCTCAGTATTAACTTTGCAGGGTGTTTCTGATTAGGATAGTAAGGAGCTCAGTATTAACTTTGCAGGGTGTTTCTGATTAGGATAGTAAGGAGCTCAGTATTAACTTTGCAGGGTGTTTCTCATTGGGATAGTAAGGAGCTCAGTATTATCTTTGCAGGGTGTTTCTGATTGGGATAGTAAGGAGCTCAGTATTAACTTTGCAGGGTGTTTCTGATTGGGATAGTAAGGAGCTCAGTATTAACTTTGCAGGGTGTTTCTGATTGGGATAATAAGGAGCTCAGTATTAACTTTGCAGGGTGTTTCTGATTAGGATAGTAAGGAGCTGAGTATTAACTTTGCAGGGTGTTTCTGATTAGGATAGTAAGGAGCTCAGTATTAACTTTGCAGGGTGTTTCTGATTAGGATAGTAAGGAGCTCAGTATTAACTTTGCAGGGTGTTTCTGATTAGGATAGTAAGGAGCTCAGTATTAACTTTGCAGGGTGTTTCTGATTGGGATAGTAAGGAGCTCAGTATTAACTTTGCAGGGTGTTTCTGATTGGGATAGTAAGGAGCTCAGTATTAACTTTGCAGGGTGTTTCTGATTAGGATAGTAAGGAGCTCAGTATTAACTTTGCAGGGTGTTTCTGATTGGGATAGTAAGGAGCTCAGTATTAACTTTGCAGGGTGTTTCTGATTGGGATAGTAAGGAGCTCAGTATTAACTTTGCAGGGTGTTTCTGATTGGGATAGTAAGGAGCTCAGTATTAACTTTGCAGGGTGTTTCTGATTGGGATAGTAAGGAGCTCAGTATTAACTTTGCAGGGTGTTTCTGATTGGGATAGTAAAGAGCTCAGTATTAACTTTGCAGGGTGTTTCAGATTGGGACAGTAAGGAGCTCAGTATTAACTTTGCAGGGTGTTTCTGATTAGGATAGTAAGGAGCTCAGTATTAACTTTGCAGGGTGTTTCTGATTGGGATAGTAAGGAGCTCAGTATTAACTTTGCAGGGTGTTTCTGATTAGGATAGTAAGGAGCTCAGTATTAACTTTGCAGGGTGTTTCTGATTATGATAGTAAGGAGCTCAGTATTAACTTTGCAGGGTGTTTCTGATTGGGATAGTAAGGAGCTCAGTATTAACTTTGTAGTGTGTTTCTGATTAGGATAGTAAGGAGCTCAGTATTAACTTTGCAGGGTGTTTCTGATTAGTATAGTAAGGAGCTCAGTATTAACTTTGGGGGGTGTTTCTGATTGGGATAGTAAGGAACTCAGTATTTACTTTGCAGGGTGTTTCTGATTGGGATAGTATGGAGCTCAGTATTAACTTTGCAGGGTGTTTCTGATTGGGATAGTAAGGAGCTCAGTGTTAACTTTGTAGGGTGTTTCTGATTGGGATAGTAAGGCGCTCAGTATTAACTTTGGGGGGTGTTTCTGATTGGGATAGTAAGGAGCTCAGTATTAACTTTGCAAGGTGTTTCTGATAGGGATAGTAAGGCGCTCAGTATTAACTTTGGGGGGGTGTTTCTAATTAGGATAGTAAGGCGCTCAGTATTAACTTTGCAGGGTGTTTCTGATTGGGATAGTAAGGAGCTCAGTATTAACTTTGCAGGGTGTTTCTGATTGGGATAGTAAGGAGCTCAGTATTAACTTTGCAGGGTGTTTCTGATTGGGATAGTAAGGAGCTCAGTATTAACTTTGCAGGGTGTTTCTGATTGGGATAGTAAGGAGCTCAGTATTAACTTTGCAGGGTGTTTCTGATTGGGATAGTAAGGAGCTCAGTATTAACTTTGCAGGGTGTTTCTGATTAGGATAGTAAGGAGCTCAGTATTAACTTTGCAGGGTGTTTCTGATTAGGATAGTAAGGAGCTCAGTATTAACTTTGCAGGGTGTTTCTGATTGGGATAGTAAGGAGCTCAGTATTAACTTTGCAGGGTGTTTCTGATTGGGATAGTAAGGAGCTCAGTATTAACTTTGCAGGGTGTTTCTGATTGGGATAGTAAGGAGCTCAGTATTAACTTTGCAGGGTGTTTCTGATTGGGATAGTAAGGAGCTCAGTATTAACTTTGCAGGGTGTTTCTGATAGGGATAGTAAGGTGCTCAGTATTAACTTTGCAGGGTGTTTCTGATTGGGATAGTAAGGAGCTCAGTATTAACTTTGCAGGGTGTTTCTGATTGGGATAGTAAGGAGCTCAGTATTAACTTTGCAGGGTGTTTCTGATTAGGATAGTAAGGAGCTCAGTATTAACTTTGCAGGGTGTTTCTGATTGGGATAGTAAGGTGCTCAGTATTAACTTTGCAGGGTGTTTCTGATTGGGATAGTAAGGAGCTCAGTATTAACTTTGCAGGGTGTTTCTGATTAGGATAGTAAGGAGCTCAATATTAACTTTGCAGGGTGTTTCTGATTAGGATAGTAAGGAGCTCAGTATTAACTTTGCAGGGTGTTTCTGATTGGGATAGTAAGGAGCTCAGTATTAACTTTGCAGGGTGTTTCTGATTGGGATAGTAAGGAGCTCAGTATTAACTTTGCAGGGTGTTTCTGATTGGGATAGTAAGGAGCTCAGTATTAACTTTGGGGGGTGTTTCTGATTGGGATAGTAAGGCACTCAGTATTAACTTTGCAGGGTGTTTCTGATTGGGATAGTAAGGAGCTCAGTATTAACTTTGCAGGGTGTTTCTGATTGGGATAGTAAGGAGCTCAGTATTAACTTTGCAGGGTGTTTCTGATTGGGATAGTAAGGAGCTCAGTATTAACTTTGTAGGGTGTTTCTGATTGGGATAGTAAGGCGCTCAGTATTAACTTTGCAGGGTGTTTCTGATTAGGATAGTAAGGATCTCAGTATTAACTTTGCAGGATGTTTCTGATTGGGATAGTAAGGAGCTCAGTATTAACTTTGCAGGGTGGTTCTGATTGGGATATTAAGGAGCTCAGTATTAACTTTGCAGGGTGTTTCTGATTGGGATAGTAAGGAGCTCAGTATTAACTTTGCAGGGTGTTTCTGATTAGGATAGTAAGGAGCTCAGTATTAACTTTGCAGGGTGTTTCTGATTAGGATAGTTAGGATCTCAGTATTAACTTTGCAGGGTTTTTCTGATTGGGATAGTAGGGAGCTCAGTATTAACTTTGCAGGGTGTTTCTGATTGGGATATTAAGGAGCTCAGTATTAACTTTGCAGGGTATTTCTGATTAGGATAGTAAGGAGCTCAGTATTAACTTTGCAGGGTGTTTCTGATTGGGATAGTAAGGCACTCAGTATTAACTTTGGGGGGTGTTTCTGATTAGGATAGTAAGGCGCTCAGTATTAACTTTGGGGGGGCTTAGCTCTCCTGTAGCATTACTGCTGTTTTTTTCCTTTAGTGTAGGAATATGGATGATTATTTTTTCTTTACTAGGGGTTCCAGCAATTCCTTAATTACATCTGCTGTAGGTGATTGTAAACTGTCACTACAGATTCTATAAGCATAGTAAATAGGAAAACATGTAAGCCATTTAGCTTAGGAAATTTTAATGACGCATTATTTTTTTGTGTTTGTTCTAGTGGAGTAAAGCCTGCATTTGTTATTTAGAGTGGGTTGGTACTTAAACTTTATGCACTGTTGGCAGCCAATCATGTTTGGTCTTTTGTGAACCCATTTTATAGTTTTGATTTAAGGATTTGTGTTATGTGATGGTATAAAATGTCATGATAATAAGTGAATGTGAGCAGAGTAATTCTCAAGAATGTGTACATTTTCCCATTGTAGTATATACATAGACATGGTATATAATAGGCCTTTATGACTGCTGGCTTCTCTGGCCACTAGTCCAGCACTTTTTCTTAAAAATACTAACATCAGCTACGGTTTACATAAGTTGCCTATGCAGTCATTCTTTCTTTCTGTTACCCACTTTATCCTGCTCTGGGTTTTGGGATGACAGAGGCTGGAGGCTATCTCAGCTAACAGTGAAATGAGAAAATTAAATTAAAAATATCTGCTGCTTCTTTTAATCTCTTTACCAAGGACTTTAATCACACCAGGGCCGTGCTATTCAGCAGGAGACAGTACCTCATTAACCATAAAAACTTCAATGCAGACAAACCAAAAGACTTTTGGATAAGGGAATGATAATTATGACAGTCAGTCAATTCTCAAAACTCTGTTTTATTTTTATTTCCAAATTCTGCAGAACTAAGGTGCTCTGTTCCACACCAAACTGTGGAATGTCCTTTGTCGGGTGCTCTGTTCCACACCAAAACCGTGGGAATGTCCTTTCTGAAGTCCAGCATCTCAGTGGGCTCTGTTCCACACCAAAACTGTGGAATGTCCTTTCTGAAGTCCAGTGTCCTTTTCTGAAGTCCAGCTCAGGTCGGTGCTCTCTAAACAATGTCCTTACCTATTTAGAGAGAATCAATGCTCTGTTCCACACCAAACTGTGGAATGTCCTTTTCTGAAGTCCAGCTCAGGTCGGGTGCTCTGTTCCACACCAAACTGTGGAATGTCCTTTTCTGACTTAAACTGCTCAGCTTAATAATTTGCAAAATGATAACTTGCACTTGCTGGCAAATTACTTCCCTTCACCCCATGTTAATGGCTTCTCTGCTATCTTGTCTGTATATATGCTTCTCTGGAAGTTATTGATATCAAGCCCACTACAAGGGAATGACCTTCAGTGGCAGTCTTTCCTGTCAACATCTGTCAGTATATTGCCATTTGGCATCATCTTTCCAAAATTAAATATCAGGCATTATAGGATTAAGGAATATATTTTACTATAACAACTTTTATATGCAATCAATCCGAGGCCATATTTTGGTTGTCTGTTCTTCAGTTTATGTTTGAAAGTTGGTGCCCCACAATTCCATTGGAGTTGGTGGGGTTACATAATTATGCGTGCAAATTTTATGTTAATCAGCAGACAAATTTGTACCTATTTTTCATGGGCCTTTGTCCAGATTTTTGATGTTTCCAGGTTGAGAGGTATGGTATAAGAACAATATCTGAAATATGTTCCTAGTTATGGGTCATTGTTTGCCCATTATTTTATGATATGTCAAGATAGCCTGCTCTACAACACGGAGATGTATAGTGTGTAACACAAAGTAACAGCTGCACATTCTCTGATAACAGTGAACATGAGTCTATAAAGTGTAAAAGGAAAGTATACTTATATTATGTTGAATTCCAAAGGAAAAGTGCAGCATTATAGTAGTCACTGTTTGTGGGTTTTAATACCACACTCCCCAAATTTAAAACAAAGCTGATTACAATACTGTTTTAGCTTGTCATCAATAAAAAATACAGTACTATTATGTAATCATCATTTTATCGTTTGAAATGCAGACCTCCAGACCTGTGTTTTGAATGGCTTGCTATCACGTGTAATCACTGTACATGTATTACAAGTAATACAATTCTTAGCAGTTGGTATACTGTTAAAAGTAGAATGTAATAGAAGGAAAATGGTGAAATGGGGAGCAAGCAGGGGAAGAAACAAAGTGAAAGGAAGGCAGGAATGTGCAGGAAGGGTGTAGGTAAGAACCATAGCTATTCATTTCTTTAACAGTAACAACTGAGCATATGTACAGAATCTTAGCTGAATTTGGACTGACACCTCCAGAATGAGGGGTGACAACAACATAATTGTGTTGTGATGCCAATTGGACCAAATTGAGTATATCAAGTGGACATGTGTGTGAAATGGAGAGCTATATATGGGCTAATATGTTTTTTGGGACAGGTTACCCCCCCCTTTTTTTCTTTTTTTTTTTATTAAGGAGAGAGTGGAATGTTGGAGAAGGGACATAGGCATGTCTGGGGGAAGCAAGTTGGGAAGGTGAGAAAGCATCTGCAGACAGACAAGACATACAAGACAAGAGACAGGGTTGGTGAAGGACACAAGAGGGGGTGAACACCTTGGTTGGGGTGGTGGTGGGGGGAACATGAACCTATGAACATCATGCTCAGTGAAAGTGAGAATCAAGTCCTCATCCACTGGACTGTCCTCACTGTCACCTCACTGTGCCAATGCATGCAGTGTCTGATATCTGCATGTCCCTCTGTTATTCAAGACAATGCTGGAGAGCAGTGCCTGCACTCAGTGTAGGCATGCACCAATTGTGTGGTACACAGCCCTACACACCAGACTGCACCAATTGTGTGGTACACAGCCCTACACACCAGACTGCACCAATTGTGTGGTACACAGCCCTGCACACCAGACTGCACCAATTGTGTGGTACACAGCCCTACACACTAGACTGCACCAATTGTGTGGTACACAGCCCTACACAGCAGACTGCACCAATTGTGTGGTACACAGCCCTACACACCAGACTGCACCAATTGTGTGGTACACAGCTCTACACACCAGACTGCACCAATTGTGTGGTACACAGCCCTACACACCAGACTGCACCAATTGTGTGGTACACAGCCCTACACACCAGACTGCACCAATTGTGTGGTACACAGCCCTACACACCAGACTGCACCAATTGTGTGGTACACAGCCCTACACACCAGACTGCACCAATTGTGTGGTACACAGCCCTACACACCAGACTGCACCAATTGTGTGGTACACAGCCCTACACACCAGACTGCACCAATTGTGTGGTACACAGCCCTACACACCAGACTGCACCAATTGTGTGGTACACAGCCCTACACACCAGACTGCACCAATTGTGTGGTACACAGCCCTACACACCAGACTGCACCAATTGTGTGGTACACAGCCCTACACACCAGACTGCACCAATTGTGTGGTACACAGCCCTACACACCAGACTGCACCAATTGTGTGGTACACAGCCCTACACACCAGACCTGGCAGTTCAGCTCGAGTGACAAAATCACCCCATCTGCCTGTGCTCCCAGAGGGAACCACAGGCCTATCCTCAGGGGCAGAACTACCTGAAGGTCCAGGTAGGGCAGGGGCAGCAAGAAAGATGCTACCAGGCTGCAGTCCAGAAGTGCTTGGCCTTGGTGCCACTGCCAGTGAAAGGTGTTTAGGCGGACCAAAGGGAACCAGCTACCTTGCCGTGCTGTAGTAATAACATAAATACAAGTAAAATTCCATAATAAAATAAAACATAACATAAAATAATGGACAGAATAACATTAAATAAAATGTAAACATATAATAAGTTAATATAAAAATAATAAGTAATATAATTACAAACACAATGATAAATAATAAGAAATGAAAATGTATAACAGAAAAAACAATAGAAAATTATACATAATAAAACAACATGGGTAATAAATATAATTATGATAATGAAAAATATGATTATATACATAATATAATAGTACAAATAATAAGAAAATAATAAGAAATACTTAAAAACAAATGAAGAGAATGGGTGGGGTGAGAGAAAAAAGAAAGAACGTTAGTAACTGCACAGATATACAAAACTTTCTACAAATAATTTACTATCTCTGTTATATTTTACTATTAACACTACCAAATGCCAATAAATACCTTTATTACTTTGAATAATAGCATGTTGCTAATACAGACACACTATGGTTCAGATCATATCACATCCAGCGATCATTCATGGTGCATATATTGCACATATACATGTTCCATGAACACTTATTACATTTCAACTTCCAAACGCCAAGTAATTTATTACAAAAAAGCAAAGCTTTCAGGATAAGCCCCTTCTTCAGTGCTAATACATCTCATAGTAAGAAAAAAACTTATATAGAATACAATCATGTCATATGATCACAGCCAGCCAATAAAACACAATTGAAGTATCAACAGCAATTATTAAAATATACATGCATGTATATATTTGTATAGACATAAAAAATACTAAAAGCATGGAAGAATATATGATAAACCAATAATATATATATATATATATACACACACACACACACACACACACACACACACACACACACACACACACACACACACACACACACACACGCATTAATGATACTGCATATATTTTTTCATTAAAACAAGTTTTATAGTGACAACACTATTCAAGCCTGGCTTGCAATCAGCGTTCAACTTAAGGATCCAGCTGTATTCATTATTGCCTAATATGTTATTTATATCACCACCCCTGGTCTGTTTTTTGACTATTGTGATCACCCTAAACTTAAATTCATGGCCAGTATCAGTCTCTAAAATATACTTACTTAGAGCACAGCCCTACATATTTCTGATCTATGTTCAATAATATGTTCTTTGGATTTACAGCTACATTTTCCTACATAAAAAGGAACATTTTGTGCAAGTAGGAAGATAGACCACATGTGTAGTATTACATGTAGCATGACACTGAAAGGTGTAGATCTTATTCGTACTGGGGTGTATGAATATATTACTAGTGGTTATGTCTCTACAGCAACTGCAGTTGTGACATGGAAAATTCCAGATTTAAACTGAACTAGCCTATCATTGGCAGTGCCTAAATCAAAATCTTTATAACATAATCTCTTAATACTTTTGCAATTTTTATATGCAAACCTTGCCTGATCTCCCAATAGTATTGCAATTTGGGCATAGCTCTTAGAATGTGCCAGTTTCTACATATTATGTTCTTTACATCATCGGTTCTTCTATTATAAGTAGTAATATATTGAACTGTATTTTCTTGTGTGTGCATATTAGCATCTCTAGGTTAATCATTAATTCTCCTAAACAATGGTGCAGCTATTCCAGCCCTGCTATGGATCACTTTATTTAATATGCTCTCTACAGTTGCTATATCTTAATCTCTTTCTTGGAATTCCCTGGCCATTTCACACATCTGTTCTATGCATTTAGTCTCATTAGTACAGCAAGAGGTTCTCCAGTTCGATCCTTGGCTGGGTGCCTTCTGTTAAGAATCTGCATGTCCTCCCTATGGTCATGTGGGTTTTCTCCAGGTGCTCCGGTTTCCTCCCACATCCCAAAGACATGCTGTAGGTGGATTGGATACTCTAAATTGGCCCTAGGTGTGAGTGTGTGCATGTGTGTGCCTTCTGTGGAAGGTTGGGTGCCAGGCTGGTAACTTGACACTGTAAAACTCCACTGCTAATCATGAGCGGACAGGTGATCCACTGTGGTGACCCCTAACCAGAAAAAGCTGAAAGAAGAAGTATTCAATCTACTGATTCTAAGAAACTGACTTTGAACAATTCCTTTAAAGATATGGGGTGTGTGTGCATGCTTTTTTTATGAACATATCTATTTGCATGTACTTCTTTCCTATGGACACTGATTTCTTGTCTATACTAACATCTAAGTAAGTAATATGAATACTAGAACAAAGCATTTTAAACTACAAAAAGGAGGTAGTGCTGTCTAAATATTTAACATAATCATTCAAAGCTTCCCCATTCCCCTTCCAAATTAAAAAGCAATCATCCACAAAGCATTTATACCATAGCACACTACTATTATAATTATTGTTATTACTGTAAGTTTGTTTTCCTTGTATTGGTTCTCTGATGTCTGTTTACCACTGCAAGTACTTGTTTTTCTCACTTATTACACTTGACAGCAGGGAATCTGAGTCACAGCTGTAGAGGTCTGCACTTCTAATGCTATCATTATGAATACTTAACACTACTGTACTTTTACTGATGACAACCTAAAGCAGTATTGTAAAGAGCTGATTTTAAATTTGGGGAGTGTGGTATTTGAACCCGCAAGAAGTGAGTAATGTAATACTGTACGTTTCCTTTGGAATACAGTATGATGCAAGCACTCTTTCCTATTACACTGTGGATACATGTTCAATGTTACAATGATAATCTGCAGCATATGCTCTTGTTGTCCTTGGTTTATAGATCATATTTTACATTGCAGTATTTATGTCAACTTAAACAAGTACAGTCTAGTTTGGACATGTGGTTTTATAAATTACAACTCCTGTCTACTCTGTAACACTGGACTGTTGTTCTAACTAACATACTAATGCATGCATACGTTTGCTTTACAATGGACAAATGCATAATTAATGCATACTCAATCTGATATGAGTGTTTACCACAATAGGCTATATTTACTCCTAATGCTAAAATAACAGTATTGGTTAGAAGCATACATACCACTTGCATCTCACATCTTTCTCAATCTTTCCTCATAGGTTCACACATTCAATGATTGATCCGCAGTAGCTTTGGAAAAAACCAGAACACAGCATAATACCATTAAGAACACCAATCATGAACATATGCAGCTGCTGCCTCCTACAAGCAGTGCCTGTAAGTGATTCTTACACATCTGTGGAGTGTCATCAGTCCTGCATTCCTCGATCCAAAGGTTGAGGGTATCTCTCTTCCTCATTTTGATGTCTCTGTAGTGATTCCTACACTGTTCACAATTGCAGGGGATACCGGTAACACTGGATATATCCCACGTCAAACTATTCCATGTATCCAATTTGTAATCTGATCCATGATAGTGTTCCTGCAACAGCCAGGGGCCATAATCATTGACTATGAGTCCAACAAACACTTTGGACTCCTGCACACCCCACCTTTGAGAACAAAATCTTAGAACCTCTCCCCGAACACCAGCCATGTCTAATGCAGATAAAAACTAACATATAATGACTTTTCCCACCAATTCCAGTTATGACAGATACAGAGAACACACACTACTGGATTTTGCAACATTTGAAAATGGTGTGAGTTGCTTAACATCACACAAACATGGACAACGTTTTTGTGTGATGGGAACCAATAAAGAGAAGTTAACCAATATAGATATTATCATATCAGTACATAACTGGCAATATTACTGTGTCACCCATCAGGAAAATACTTAGGATACAAGAAATACTAAGTCAGCGGTTATAATTGAGGGTGACTATAATGTGAAGTGGGACACCACTGAAAAAAGACAGACGTTTGCTGTATTAGAACTCTTGACCTTATATGTGGTAGTCCTACACTCACATCTGTTGCCAGTAGAAGGATTATAGAATACATGTGTATGTTTAATGACACTGCTATGTAATGCAAGGCCACATTAGTAAAATACAAGTTGCATCCCTTGTATGAGAACTGAGACCACGTGAACTTCAGGACACCATTTAACATCTACAGCCACAGGAGAAGTTAGATGAAGATCTACTACATTAATATTTATCTTGAGGTTCTCACTGTTACACGCAACATAACAATGCTTAGTGGGTATGCAGACTGACATTAAGACAATACGTCCCAGATCTATTTTTTAGATGTCTGGTACCCATCTGCTACCTTGGTGGTCCACTTCTACAATTTGTGTACTGCTACTGTGCACACAAACCAGCTACACATAGCTGATGCCATTTGCGCTATGAGCAGCAACATGCAAACAGTGGCTCCAAATATTGAGATAAAAACAAGTGATAATAGGCAGAATATAAAATCAATGTATCACATACACTACTAGACTATGTTACTGCACAGGAAATATCCCCATATAGTTCTACAATCCAATTCACCATCCAATGCACATGCCAAACACATGATGGGTGTCTTAACCCTGTGTTTCAAACATACACCTTTGTAGGAAGCAGCAACAGTCATCCAGTACCATACCTCTCAACCTCTTAGAGCAAGAAATCTGGACAAAGGCACAAGTAGCGGGGGGAAGTAAGTCATAAACTAGGGACACTCTTTAAATATTGCTCTTACATACTCAGGAAGTGGATATGATAACAGGTTATGAGTGGCATGAATTTTCTGAATGGTATGAAGTCTGAAACTCAAATGTATGCCATTGTTTTCTGACTTCAAGTCTTCAATGATTTGCCAGTGATTTGGCAGGAAATCACAATTTTGTAAGAAACAGACCAAATCTATGAGTCCAGCATCTGGACATTCTGTGAAAATCTATACAGTTGAGAGGGATGTCCAGCACACAATCAATTTAAAAATAATGTACAGTTGTAATAAAATATTTCATGTTACCTGTACATTGAGTGAAATATTTCATTTTTAAAATACTGCACTTGCTGATTACACACCCTGTTATAATGTCTGCTTGCAAATATACAGCAATATTTTACATGTCTGTGTTCCTTGGTCATTCATCACTTATCTGTCCAGTAGTCTGGGACATACAGTGTGTACACCATTCAATATAATTGCATTTACAATGTTAAAGGATACGACCTGGAAATAATATGATATGCAGCTGCCAAGTAAGGAAAGACGGGTTGGATGTCACAAACAAACACTGACTGTTCTTGTGGGGGTGGGGGAGCAAACATGTGTGTCTGCTATGGCACTAACAAGACTGTTGGTCTGGTTACTCTACATGTCTGGCATCCTGCCTGTTGTATGATTTACTTATGGATGAGAACTGTTATCTCTAATGCATCCCTAGTACAGATGTATAGTGATGTCAGAGAACGGTTTTAGCCTCCTAGGTGTTGAGTTAGTGTGCTATGGCTTGTCTCATAGCCAATGCAAGGACTTACTGAACATGGCTATGTTTGCCTACAACCACACCTGCTGGTAGTTCCTACTGTAACTCATCATTGGCCTGTGGCTGTGGTGACCTTGGCATTGTCAGTAGGATGTGTTCCTCATCATCCCCTTGGTTATCCTGCTGCAGCTGTTTCCACTATATTAACTTGGGTAGCACAGCACATGCTATGAGCATTGAGGGACATGTCAGTGGGTTGTAATGGTTCCCTTGGCCAGAGGTATGTAGGCACTGGAACTGTGAGTGCAGTAGCTGAAAAACATGATCTATGGCATTGCAGGTTGGACTATGTGTCTCATTAAGGTGTTCCTGTGTGTGTGTGTGTGTGTGTGTGTGTGTGTGTGTGTGTGTGTGTGTGTGTGTGTGTGTGTGTGTGTGTGTGTGTGTATCTCCAATGGGTTTCTTCAGCCATGAATCTAGTGCATAGCATACACCCACACCTAAGTGAGCCTTGAAGATATCCCCCATAGTACACATCTGGTGCAGTTGGGTAAAGTGGCACATATGGAAGTCGTGCTATCTTCAAGGGTTGCCAGCACACACATTCCAGATGATTTCCATGACATTACACATCACTTGGCAGTTGTTCAAGTGGTAGACCTTATGGTTAATGTAGACCCTACCCTGTTCCCCAGGTATTGTTCTCATGTGTACATGACTGCGATGTATGGCACACATTACTGGAGAGTAGTGCAATATATGTTACAGTTGTAGCATACTTGTGACCCTCTCCTCAGAACTAATGTTAAAATATATGTGCTCTCTGCCATGTTGTAGCATAACCTGCAGGAATGTTTGGAAGATTCTGGATGCTGATGCCTATGACACACCAAGCATGGCCCTGGTAATTTCTGAAAGGTACCTGTGACTAAGATTCTAAGTTCAACACATACCTTACTTTACACTGCAATGTGTTCCCTGTGTTTGACTCTATATCTGACTCATGGCTGCCAGTGGTCACACAGTTCCTCTACTGTGCTGTTGGGCTACAGATTCTTTACCTTCTCTGTCTGTGGCTATTGGCAGCAGCAGCAGCATTGTCTTCAGCCTGTAGCACACACACATGTATGTACATTGTAGCTGCTACTAACAATCTGTCAGTACTTACGTTGTATCTGTGCTCCACTGTTCTCTTACTGCACATATAAGAAACAGCAAGATGTCTACGCTGATGCCTTATATCTTGTTGAGTAGCTCCACGGCATTGGTTGTTAGCATGCAATGCAGCAGTGCATACTGCAATGTGGATGAGAGGTATTTCATAAGTCAAACTCAGTTACACATTTATTTTGAAGCAGTATATTTCAACAGTGGAATATTGTACTCCATCAGGTATGTAGCCATTTTGTTACCTAAATAATGCATATGTTTGAATGTACTTAGGAATGATGTGAAGTAAATCAGTAAGCATTTGTTAGCACTGTACTCAGGTACAGAGGATGTAGAATAGGCTGTGTGATAACTATGCAGACATGTTACATGATAGGTTGTTTGACAGCACTTTTAACACTACAGTTGTTTTGTTAGCACATTTGTCCCCTAGCTTGTTATTTTGTTTTTTTTTTTTTTGGGAGGGAGAGTTCCTGCTATGGCACAAACTAGAATGGACTGTTGTGTTGAGTGTGTGAGCGTAAGTGACTATCTGTTATGGCACTAACAAGGGTATGTTTGTTATGCTACTCTTCTTGTTTTGTAGCCCCCATGTTGTGACCCCCATGTTATTTGTTGACCACTGTGGAATCTTTAAATTGTAATCAAGTGGTGAATACTGAGAGCCTTCCTGTACTGCCTTATGAGTACACAGTTTATTTCTACTTATGTGATCCTTATATGTGTTGTCACTATTTTGTCTTTCAGTAAACAATATGCCCGCCTGCGGTAAGCTCACATTTTCTGAGGCATAGAATGATCTCATAATTGAAGTATTATGCCAACATCATGCAGTTTTGATGTCCAGAGGGTGAGCCAGTATGTCAGAACATGCAGCCCTGTGGGACAAATTGGTCCAAAATGTCAGGATAATTGGGAGACGCAATCACAGCTACACGCAGGTGTGACACAGAGCCACGGACATGATTCATGTGCAGGCAGCTGAAGTGGCACGTGATCTTCAGGTCACTAGTGGTGGGCCTACAGCAGAACACCCTTGCACTGCCACCGAATAATTCCTGGCAAACATTGTCACACCGGACAGCTCCCAGCAGTCCATTAGCTAATACATTCTGGATGTGGGTGCCACTCCTGCATCTCACGAGGAGCTTCCATGTTAGGCTTTGTTAGATCATCAGTAGAACCCTGCTGCATTCATTCTGTAATAATGTATACAGTTTATATGTGTGTGTTTTTTTTTTTTGGAAGGAGTATTAAAGATAGCTGAAGTTTTGAGGTCATTTAAAGGTTGTCAGCCACATTCTTGTTAAAATTGCAGTTACTGTAGATATAGATTATTAAAATTACTACCCCCTGTTATACTGTTAAATGTGGTACTTTTGCCATTACCTCTCCCTTTACTTTTTCAGGACCATCAGGAATCCACAGAAATAGGGCTCCTGCAATTGGTAAGCAGAATACATTTATGTCAGTAATGTAGAAATATTTCATTATATCTGCAAAAGTGTCCTCTCAGGCCTGCTGTATGGATTGCTGTACTGCCTGCATACTTGTCAACTGTACAGATATTTGCAGAATGTCCAGATGTTTGACTCATACTTCTGGCCTGTATTTAAGATCATAGTGATTGAGTTGCAAACTACTGACAAATCATTACAGATTGGAGACATAAAATAATGGCAGAGATCTTACATTCAGACTGCGTGCCCATCAGAAATGTCATGGTGAAGCAATACCTGTTATTCTATCACCTTCCTAGGTTTGTAAGGGCAATATGTCACAATGCTACTTATTCCTGAGCCTTAGTCCAGCCATTATTCATGGCTTTGTCCACATTCCTTGCTTTAAGAAGTTGAGTGGTATGATTGTCTGTAATAGTGACAGCAGTCTAAATTGCTTAACATATATTGCAGCATAGTAGTGCAGGTATTAATGTATTAATGTGTTTCTTCCTTTTGTCACAGGTGAACATGGAAGTGGTTTTGTGTTCTCTACCCCATATGATGTCAATGTCTCATCAGACTCTGATGATGACGGTGGCCAACGTGAGGCACAGCCAGGGGTTGCACAGACTGATTCTGACACAGAAGTTGACATCCAGTGACCCCCCTCATTATCATCAGACACAGCCAGTATGCCTATGCATACCCAGTCCACTGAGGCCATAGAGATTGGACAGTTGAAGGGCAAGGACATTGACCAGGGAAGAGTGGCTACTGCGGCTTCAGTGACTGTTAACACTGGCTATAGCCAAATTGTTAGTGAGGTGCCACACAGGCAGATTAATAGAGATGCTCAGAGGAGGCCTGCTGCCCCTCCCTCACCTGTTGCAGATGTCTCATCACATGTTACTCGATGTATGTTTAGGGCTGTCATGGAGGCACAGGTATGTTCAGAAAGGAACTTCAGGAGAATGCTCAGGGTTATAGATACAGCACAGTCTGACATCCGTGACTGCCTCCACCATGTTGTTGATTCACTGGATTGGTTGAATGACACATTGAAATGGGATTTGTCCATGAGGGAGTGTAGACTATCTGTCATGGAAAGCACATTGTCTGTGATAGAATGTCTGCTGGGAGGGGAGCGTCAGCCTCATGAGTGTAGGTCAGCAACTACATCTGCTGAATGCCAACATGGCTGTGCCCGATCATGCTCCCACAGTGGCAGTACATCCACTGCTCCATCAGACAGTGTGCTGTCCACACCCAGACATAGCAGACCATGGGGATGTGGTCTTGGGTGTTCCCATGAAGGGAGCATGTCCATCAGACATCGGCCACCTCCAGGTAGCAGCACAGCATCTGACCTTGGGCATGGAGGTGCCAGTGTAACTTCTGGCAGAGCCAGTTCTCCTGTTTGGGGGCAGAGATGATGAACTGCCAGTTCTACCATGCACGGCTTACAGCTGTCCAACATATAGACATGTAAGTCTAGCACTGAGCTGGTGGTGTTCATGCAGACACTCACACACCAATGTCACATTGAGGGCACTTACAGACACACACGCAACATTTACATGGTCCATCTTGCCTGCTTCCCTTGCTTAATCACACACACACTTGCCAGCCTTTTGTGTAAGCCTAGGCTTCCTGCACCCCCCAGCACCCTGTGCAAGTGATGATAACTGTGCCATATCCCTGTCATCTATCTTTTGGATTCAGGGATACTAAAGCTATGTGTCTGATACACAGGGTGACTATCTATATTAATATGATGTTATTACCTCCATTTGTGCTGTTGAACTGATAATTGTACCTGTCATTTAGATTGTACTTAGCCATTTAGACAGTTGCAAGCATAATAATTTATCTACTTTATAGTGGATACTTTTGCAAGGGCTGTGAATTCAGACAATTAAATGTGTCTCATTAATATGTCTAACATTCTCTATAAGGATTGTTTAGTACAAACGTATGGGTGCACATCCAAAGTCAGCCCATCAGATTCAGAACTCAGGACTGTATGTCAGCACTGCAGACAACTCTCATCAGAATGGTAATACAGTATAATGCTCCTTTTTGCATGTACGTCACCATAGGTTACAAGGTTCATGGGATGTGACTAAGGTACTGACCTGATGGTGTTTAGAAGCATAGCCATTACATCACAATATAGCCATTACATCACAATATAATATAGCCATTACATAACAATATAATATAGCCATTACATCACAATATAATATTCAAAGACAGATACAATACATTGCCAAGTTTTGTCTAGCAAGGGCCACCCACGTCCAGGACAGAAGCAGCAGTGGTCCATGGCAGATAACATTTTCACAGCAAGTCATCCAGCCTGTCACTAAACAGAGTAATGGAGGTGCTCTGCTTGACATGGGTCTGAAGCCTACTGCAGAGAAGCGACAACCTTTGAGAGCTGTATCTGTCTCTCCAGCATGTCTTATGTATGTCATAGTGTACACTGAGGTCCCCAGAACAGGTGACTCTAGTCCCTCATTACTTACAAATGTGTAGCATTTTCATCCCATTTTGGCCACACATAGCCCTGTAAGGCATATATAATCTGCCTCAAAGCTATCTATATGATACTGCACACATTGACAGCTATGTCAGTCTTCCCACAGAAGACACATGTTGGAGACCCTCTGATGTTTTAATACTCAGACATATCTGAGGTCTGTCGAGTTGGTGCAGGTGTCTGGTACAATACACATCAAAGGAAGGATTTTATTCATTAATACAGCCAATGAGGGATGAGTATACGGGATTGATAACATATATTGCTATTGATGTAATGCTGTTGCTAATCAGATGTAAGATGTAGAATGCCTACCTCCCCACAGTAGAACCAGGTTGCAGTCGACATGCGTTCCAAGGTCTATCAATACAGAAATGGTGAATAGTGTATTCATGGTTATTTTATGATAAGCAGGAACATTTATTATTACTTTAGGGTATTCAAATGCATTTCTGTGCAGTTCATGCAACACCACTGGCTTTGTCAGCAGTCATTAGTGCCACAAAGATGGCTTGCCACAGATGCTCTGTCTTGTTCAGGACTTCTGAGACGTAAATGTCAAACAAGAGGGGCCACAGAACTAACACTTCTGTTACCACACAGGTGACATGTCTGCTGCTTGAGGAGAAGTCTCGCACTGTGATTGAATGCTGTTGGTCTGTGATCCCATTCACAAACCAACTGATAACATAGGATTTGATATTCACCTTGGTTAGTTTTCCACTGAGACCAAATGTTGGATTTTGTTGAAGGCCTTGGCCAAGTTATGATGGGGTGTGTGCAAAGCTTTGACTTTGTGTATGTCTCTGGTCACAGTCTTGAATCCCGCCAGGTTTTGCAGCCACAAGATATCCTTGAAAACACCTAACTGGAGCACATCTAATGTTTGGAGGTCACCTATTTCTTTTTGTCTGAGATGTATGCACATTGTATCCATTGCCTTATGGCAGTGGTTGCATAAAGTTATGATTCTATAATTACACTTGTGTTTTGCCAATAATCCCTTATGTGGTTGGAAAATGGTCACTGTATTCTATTCATTGTGGATAACAGCAGTATTCAGACTGTGGTTGAATATGGTGCCTAGGGGCGTAGCTCACTGTTGAAGCACATGAATAACACAGGCCAGAATGCCATCTGGTCCCATGGAGACTGTGCTCCTAGTCTTGGAGTGGGCAGTGATAACTTCCTCATTGTAGATACCACAGCTCAGAGGTAATGTTGCACACATGGTTTGTAGTAGGTTTGGTGGTGGCAGGGGAACACTTTTCAGCCAAATGTGTCTGCTAGCAGGTTTGGAATTTACACCGGGTCAATGTGTGTACTATCACACAATTGGATCCAAATACATCTGAGTTTTATATATATATATATATATATATATATATATATATATATATATATATATACATATATCAGTTTGCAGATGTACATGAAGAAAGCCTTTTGGTTATCCCTGGATATGTTGTTGTGTTAATTATTAGCATAGTTGCTCTGTGAAGGTTTTTGAAGGTATCTTATTTGCATGTTTACGCTGTGGAGAGTGACCTTCCAGTCCTGGTTTCTCAATGTTGTATTTGTAAACAGCCACTTCTTTCACTTACTGTATAATGTAGTTATGACAGACATCTACCAGTATGGTTTGTATTTCCTGGTGGATCTTTGTTTGAGCCTATAAGGCACAGCTGTGTGTATACATTTGTGTAGATGTGACAGGGCATCAGGGAGTAAGTTACTATAGCTGTCAATGACCTTTGTGGAAACTTTGTCTTGGAAGTAGATTAGACCATCCCTTAGGAGGGTGTAGTTACCGTGGATGATATATCTGAACCTGACTCCTCCTTTGGGAGTTCAATAGCTATATCTACTTCAAAGCATACTGCTTTATGATTGGATTAACAGTGCAGGCACTACACATGTGCCATTACATTGTTCACTCATATTGTTGAGGTACAGGTCTGGAATATGAGTTAACCTTGTGGGGTGGTGCATTACTTCTTTCATGGCATTTCAGTTCACAAACTCCAGGTAATATTGTGCAAGTGAGTTTGTTGTCCTATAATTATCTGGATCAACGGATGAATACTTTCACTCACCTCTTCCTGAGTTGTCTTGTTCTACTTTAATTGTTCCATGTACTAATATATAGGCTGTGTGTTCTTTCGTGTTTATGGATGGTGATGTATTAATGGCAGTAACATGAATGGGTCTCCTATCCACAGTATGCTGGACATAGAATAACTCCATATACTTATCTTCTCTAATGAGTCTTGAGGCATACTAATCTTCAATGTAAATAGATACACCTCCAGCAGTTCACACAACTTCCATTTGCTGTCTGGTTGTTTAGAAGGAATTGTAGCCTTGCAAGTCCAAAGTACTTACTGCAGACTTAAACCAGGTTTCTGGGACTGCACAGACATCAACATCTTCACTGAGAAGACTGCTTACGGAGAGTGCAGTTTAAGATGTGAACTCCTAGGGTTTAGCAGCATGACCCTTACTTTGTTTGAGCTGAACATTTTCACATTGGTAATTCTGCTTTTGTGACCTTACCTAATAAAGTGATTATGGTGCAGTCATATTCCTTATGTCTGTCAAAGCAGTGTGCAATATCCATCATGTCATCCCTCACTGACTGGTACTGTATCACCTTAGAATGACACCAGAAACTTAGGCAAGTTCAGAAAATCTGTTATTCTTTATATAGTGGCATCATCCTAGGCAATGGTATAATGCTGCTCAAACATAGGGACTTACCTGGCTGGGATCCATATTTAGATAGCTCAATCATGTCTGTGTTCATATATTTCATATAGTCACTTGAACTTGGCATTTGCATAAAGAATGCAAAAAGGAGGGGTACATGTGATCTGACTGCTATTTTCAGGTGACTAATCTATGGGGTGTATATTATGAGTCCTTCATAAAGTGGATCAATATGTCTGTTATTGATAGGTAAGTGGGTAAATTGCTGCTTGTTATGCAACAGATGTTCTGACAGCTAGATCTGCTCTGCTACATAGCAGCAGCTGTTTGTATTTGAAAGAAAATGTATTGATGTTTTTGCATATATGAGGGCAATGTGTTACAGCCTCTGCACACAATCCAGACCAGGTAACACAAAGACACACTGTTATAGCCCAGACTGTATCCAGACACACTAACCTTCAAATAGATACTCCTACTGTACACTCCTGCCACAAGTGTATAAATGGGGTTTCTTCACACACTAATGTCATCTTCTTTTTCCTATTATTTTGGACAGTGCCATTGGGGCTCACCACAGCAAATCATCTGCTTCCATTTTTACTCATCCTCTTTATCTTGATCTGTAACACCAGCCACATGCATGTCCTCTGTTCCTACATCCATATACCTTATCTTAGGCCTTCCTATTTTCCTCTTACCTGGCAGCTCCATCCTTAGCATCCTTCTCCAATATACCCAGCATCACTCCTTAGCACATGTCCAAACCAAAACAATCCCAGCATTCTGGCTTTGTCTCCAAACTGTACAACCTGAGATGACAATCTAATATATGGTCTGTCCTCAGCACACACAATGCAAATTATAATACCTGGGGGCTCTATCAGCACCTGTTATGATGCTTGTCTTTTTGTCAGTGGCACCATCTGCAGCCCATATGACAATGCTGGTCTCAATACCATCTTGTAGACCTTCCCTTTCACTCTTATTGGTACCTGTCCATCAACAAATCACTCCTGACACTCTTCTCCACCCACTACACCCTGCCTGCTCTCTCTACTTTACCTGTCTTCCACACACATCACTACTCTGAACTGTTGATCCAAAGTATTGTTTATCATATGGCTTCACTAACTGTACTCCCTGCATCCTCATCATCCCTCCAACCTTCCTCTCATTCACACACATATATTCTCTCTTATTCCTGCTGGCCTTCATTCCCTCTCCTCTGTAGAGCATATTTCCACCTCTCCATGGTCTCCTAAACCTGTTCTCTACTCTCAATAAAGATTACAATATCATCCGCAAACATCATAGTCCATGGGGACTCCTATGTGATCTAATGTGTCAACATGTCCGTCACCATTGCAAATAGATGTCATGATGTTTGTGCATAGAATAACAAGAATGTCACTGTTGCCTGTCTTATATAGGATGAGGTGACATCTACCTGTCTGTCAGGCCAGTATGTGACCATGGCCTGTTCTAATGCATACATATCCAATAATCCCTGTTGTGATGTACACATATCTAATAATCTGATATCAATGATGACATCAGAAGTGTCTGTTGAATACAAGAAGACAGTGTCCCTTAGGCTGCTGTAAAATGCTCTGTGTAACATCCACCAACAACTCACACACAGTTGACTACAGTGAGGAAATAACCCCTACCTATCTAAGTTTACAGACTGCAGATCACAGTACTTAACACACGTGCCACAGCACAAGTCTAATTTTACTAGGACTGCATGTGATCTTATGGTAGATGACATCAACAGGCCATGTGGTGGGGGGGGCAAGAGTTTGGAGGCCTGCTTTGACTCGATACTTCTGCAAGCACCAAAACAGTACAAAACTATACCATTTCAGAAGTCAGTATGGGATACACAATTGCACAGTTCTTTATGGAGACACATGCACCCACCAAGTTGACTGTAGTGAGGATGGAACCCGTACCTATCTAGGTTTACATACTACAGATCATAGTACTTAACGTACATGCCACAGTACAAGTCTAATTTCACCAGGACTGCAGGTGATTTTATTATAGATAACATCAGCAGGCCAAATGGGGGACAAGAGTTTGGAGGCCTGCTTAAACTGGATGTTTGTGCAAGCACCAAACCACTGGAAAAACATGTCATTTGAGAAGTCAGTGTGAGATACAGACATCCACTTTTGTTTACACACACACACACACACACACACACACACACACACACACACACACACACACACACACACACACACACACACACACACGTGACTGTAGTGAGATTAGAACCCCTACCTAAGTTTACAAACTACAGATCACAGTACTTAATGTACACACCACAACACAAGTATGATTCATGTAGGACTGCAGGTGAATTTATAATGGATGACATGACCAAGCCATGTGTTGAACAACAGCTTGAGAGGCCTGCATATTCACATTGTTTTGTGGTGTCATCTGCGGCTAGTAGCCTAGCAGACAAATACTATTTAGTAGCCTAGTGTTGTAACAATACCCTTATTCAGCATATTTGTTTGTTTGCATTTGGATGAGCAAGCCTGTGAGCACCATTAATGGCCCTGTCCATGAGGAAGCACACAACATTATATATTACAACTGGTATAGTGGTTGATACATGTGTGGAAAAATCAAGATAACCTAAGATTGTTGTGAATGTCTGTGTTGTTGCTGGTGGGGAAGCAAATAGATGGTTTGTCAATATATGTACATGTACTTATACTGTGCCTCAATTTGCAGTGTTTCCACATGTAGTCTTACTTATATTGTGCCCTCAATTTGCAATGCTTCCACATGTAGTCTTAGGGGACACATGGGGTCTGAGAACGATAGGGCACCATATCTCTTAACTGTCCAGATTTTTGCAGAATGTTCAGATGTTTGTCTCATATTTTGGTCTGTTTCTCACAGAATTGTGATTTTCTGGAAAATCAATGGCAAATCATTGAGAAATAAAGTCAGGAAATAATGTCAGACATCTGAATTTCAGATGTCATATCCTTCAGAAAATCCATGCTAATACAACACCTTCTATTCTATCAACTTTCTAAGCTTGTAAGAGCAATATTTTTAAAGTGTCCCTATTTTTGGGCCTTTGTCCCCCCGTTATTTATAACTTTGTGTAGATTTCTTGCTCTAAGAGCTTGATCGGTATGTAGGGCACTAAGGACATATATATATAGCATGAGAAGAATTGGATTTGCGCTATGGTTAACTAAGTGTACACCCATGTGCATTTGCTTTTTTACCTGTTTGCGCATAGGTAAGCAGTGCATAAACATGAGGCACATTGCTCACACCTGAGACTTACTATTATATAATATATACCTGTGAGTCTATATTATATAATTGAATAGGAAGAGTGTCGAACACTCTAATGAGTGAAACTACCAAAACTCAAAGTCCTTAATGTGGGGGGCTGCACCCCCCATCACCACCCTCTAAATATATAGTCTAATTCCAAGATCGCACTACAGTGAAGAAAGAGCAAATATTCCACTCTACACTTTACTAAAACCTCAATAACGGACCCTCGAGTTTTGCACATTAGAGCGTTCAACATTCTTCCTATTCGATTTCATGATATAGACCCTGTACCTGCTACTACAGCCCACTCGTTTCTCTACTCCAGGCAGGGATTTCCCAATTGCTAATGGCAATAATTGCACGTATCCAGTGTGTGTGATTGGCAAACTAACATAAATCATATTTCCTCTTTCACTGTTTCTGCAATGCTGTGTTTCGTGCAAACTGATTAAGCCTCATCAAAAAGGTTTTATACATGAGGCACATCATGCAAATTTGGAATTAAAACAAGACAAAGTTTATAACAGTGTGGGACACAGAGTCACAGTCTGTAAAACACAACTTATTGCTAGTACACCTCTAAAACCTTTACTTATAAAAGGATTAGAACCCTCAACAGCATTACAGCTTCATCAGACAGGATAGCTGCCTTAGTCCTTTTGGCCACAGAAGCAGCTTGCCAGAACTGGGTCATTCATCAGACAACCACCTGCATAAAAATGTACACTGCTATTCATCAGTTACCTAACACATACAATGCATGATCAAATCAATATCATTGTCCTGAAAATATGGAGGATAATAACTGTAACAAACACCTAAATACCATGGGTTTCGGGGTAGCATAAATGAGTTACTGTTATGGCAGTTACAAGGGGACAGTCCTATTTTGGGGGTGGGGGAACAAACCACATTTACTGTTAGGATACAAACAAGTCTGAAGTCAGACACTGCAATGTGTAGCCTCACTTTCTAACTTCTCTCTTGAATGATGTACCACTAAGCTGCTGCAGTAGGACTGTATTAATGTTTCATGCATGAGGCCTACTAATTACAAATGGATACATAATAGTAAAATAGTGTCTGTAGTCACGTATTAATTGAATTTCTGTACAAATACACCACTATTTACTTGCATATTGTA
The DNA here is from genome assembly GCF_019279795.1 of Protopterus annectens. Classification (NCBI taxonomy): domain Eukaryota; kingdom Metazoa; phylum Chordata; order Ceratodontiformes; family Protopteridae; genus Protopterus; species Protopterus annectens. Next base: position 1,303,343,642 of record NC_056747.1, read on the forward strand.
CCAAGTTTATAGATACAAGGATATGTTATAATACTCTTCAAGAGTACAGTGTAGGTTAAGGATCTACTTTGCAAATGCAGTGATTGACACAATTTTAGTTCAGGGACAACTCTGATGCAAGCAGTACACAGCCAATACATGGATAACTACAGGTTGTGTGAGTTGCCTGGCATCATTTTTAATATATGTATGTGAGTAGGAGAAAGGTATTAGTCCCTAGGTCCTAAGTGCTCAGTGAATGTGCTATGTGTTGTCTCTTAGCCAAAACAAGAGCATAATGGGCATGCCTACATCTGCCTACATGGACAGCAGCTGGGGGTTCCTACTCCGAGTCTTCCTGTGGCTGTGACTGTGGTGACCTAGGCATTGGTGGGGGATGTGTGTCCCCCACTCATGTACCAACTCCTTAGCTCAACACTTTCTGGAATTCATAGACTCCAATGCCCTGGATCAACTTATCTATACCCCCACCAGGGGCAACAATATCCTGGACATAGTCATTACCAACATGAATGACCGGTGTTCCAAACCTGAAGTCAACTCCTTGTTGGTCTGATCCGACCATAAGCTAATCACCCTTGATATCCACATCCCACCCCCCCCACCCCCATTAAGGAAACCACAGTAAAAACTTTCTCCAAAGCCAACTTCATGCTTCTTAAGACAAAAGTGGTGAACTTCATGACACCCATGCAGATGGACAATACAGTTAAAACTGCTGAATCCTACACAAATGCACTCTATAAGCACTTATATGAGTGCATAGATCATGCTATCCCAAACAGAACCAAGACGCTATCCTCCAAAAAAAGGAAGCCAATCTGGTGGTCCCCTGCCATAAACAAACTGTACAACAGAAGGAAGAAACTGTTGCAAAAGAGAGTAAAATCCCATGAGTGGAGGAGCTCCCTGGTCAGCCTCAGTAAGAAGCTGAGATCCCTTATAAGATCCGCCAAAGCTAGCTATAAAAAACAAAATCATCACTAATTCCAAGGACAACCACAAAGCATTCTATAGCTATTTCAAGAATCTCAATGGCAACACCCAGATCTGCTCTGAGTTACAGCACAAAGGCAAGAAAATTACAGAATTAGCTGCTATTGCCAACATTCTGGCAGATAGGTTCAGTGCTAACATTACCCCCCTCTCATCCACTAAAGGGCCCATATCTATACAAGAAGAATGCAGATTCTCTGTAATCAAAACTACTCAGGTAAAAGCTGCACTCTCTAGAGTCAAAAACACAGTATCCATGGGACCGGACAACATCCCAGGCTGCATTTTACATGAACTTCAGAACGAACTGGCTCCCCACTGAAGCACCATGTTCAATAATAGCCTCACATCAGGCTTTGTGCCCACTGAATGGCGCACAGCAACAGTTATCCCACTCCACAAAGGGGGAGCCACCACTGATCCTGGGAACTACCAACCTATTAGCCTGACGAGCCTGGTCTGCAAGGCCATGGAACGTATAATCATGGAACTCATAAACAAAGACATTGGTAACCCCCTAACCCTGGATCCCACCCAGTTCAGGTTTGTGAAAGGCAGAGCATGCCTCCTGAACCTGATCAACTTCTTTGAGGCAGTCACCAAAGCCGTAGATGAGGGTAAGGTGGCTCACACAGCCTATCTTGACCTCGCCAAGGCTTTCAACATCATCCCCCATTCTGGAATTATAGATAAACTCACTAAACTATGTATATATAAATCCCTACATCACAAGATGGTTTGCCAACTGGCTCACTGACATAACCCACACTGTAAAAGTTGCAGACTCCAAATCTGACCTCAAAGCAGTGACAAGTGGAGTACCACAGGGTTCCATCCTGGGACCTCTCCTGTTTGGTATCTACTTCTCTGAAATACAGGCTAACACAGAAGGCCTCTGGCTAATGAAGTTCGCAGATGACTGCAAATTAGGAGCCATAGTCAAGTCCCCAAATGATGTGGACATCCTACAGAAGGGCCTTGCTGAGACAGATGCCTGGTGTCAGAGCCATGGCCTCAAGCTCAGTGCCAAAAAGTGCAGTGTCATCCCCTTTGGTGAAAACTCTGTACCCATGAACTACCACATAGGCAGCTATCTACTTAACACTGAATGCGTGATTAAAGACATTGGGACCCAGGTGGACAGTAGTCTCTCCTTTGATAGTCACATTGCCACAGTAGTCAGGAAGTCCTTCTACATGGCACACCTCATCATAAAAGGGTTCTCATCCAGGAAAAAAGAGGTCATTGTTCCCCTCTACTCGACACTCATTAGACCCATTATAGAGTACAATGCCCCTTTTGGAATGTATCTCACAAGACATCTGCAGCAGCTGGAAAGGCCACAGAAGTACCTCACAAAGAGGATTACTGGCCTCAAACAAATGCCCTACACTGACCGCCTCAAAAAACTCCAGCTTTACTAAAGAGGAAGGTTCATAGGTTCATAGGTAGGTACTAGGCTATCGGCCCAAGGGCCTACATAAGCCTAGCCAACAAGTTTCCCTAGCTTACACCACCCAAGAAAGTTATTTTCCTGTGCCACTGTCGAGCAGAGACACAGAAGTGATCCCCGGGGTGTATTTCCTATTTTCCATCCACTCATCAAGATTTTTCTTGAAGAGTGCTAATGAAGCACTTTGCTCGACATAGATGGGTAGCCTGTTCCAGAGTATGGGAAGCCTCTGGGACAGGAATCTACCCCTCCAGCATGTCCTGTTTATTGTGGTGACAAGGTTTAGGTCCCTAGAGCATGTAGCTCAGAGGGATTGGGATTTCTTTAGGTGTAGCATATCCAACAGCTCTGTTTGCACAGTGCACCACTCGACACAAAAGGTCTTAACTGTGATTACCAGAAAAGTTATGTAAAAGAGGAGTATAATGTACTGCAACCAAAGGTAAAGTAATACCCCACCTTGTGTTTTTAAAATCATGCTCCCATGCTGCTGACCAGCTTACATGGCTACTAACCATGTAGATTCCAGGCTGTCAGCAAAGTGATTATGCAAATGAGTGCAAACATCAGTGGGTTTGTTAAATCACAAAAAGCAGGAACCATGTAGGGATGTTCACATCATGTAGCCTCCTACACAGTGTTTGTTTCCAATAGATGTCGATGACATCAGGGGATTGTGTCAGGTCACTTTTGTTTTTTTGTTTTTTTTTTCTTTTTTTTTGTGTGTATTGCCCATGTTGCACAGTGCACTGCTTGCTGCAAATGGTTTTGGTGATGCATACCTTGTTTGTGTGACTAGACCACCCATGTACCAGACATGAACTATACATCCAAAAATGGAAACCGGATGCATTCAATTAATATTGTTGAGCACTGCTAGGCATTGTACAAACCTGGTAAGTGGGGCTGTGCTCTACTCATAGGTTCATAGGTTGGTACGAGGCTATCTGCCCGAAGGCATTTATAAGCCTAGCCAGAATATGTTGGCTTTTGCCGCCCCCTTACATTAGTTCCCTGTGCCTCTGTCCAGCAGAGCCACTGAAGGGATCCCCGAGGTAAACTTTCTGTTTCCCATCCACTCGTCAAGGTTTCTTTTGAGGAGTGTTAGCGAGGAGCTCTGCCTAATGTAGATTGGGATCTTGTTCCAAAGCATGGGAAGTCTCTGGGACAGGAATCATATCCTCAAGTTATGGGACTTGCTTAAGTGCTTCTGTGGTGACAGGTGTTAAGTATTGGACTGGAGTGCAGATCTTAACACAACTGAATAGAATTCTTCTCCTGCAAGAGGTACTTACATTATCCACATTTCTGTGCCAAAGTCCAATAACTGTAATACTGTTGAGCTCCAAAATTAAAAAAAATATATATATACGAGTATCCCACATTGGGAAAGTAGTGCTTTGAATAGCAATTGCAATTAAAGACCTTTTTGAGAAACACTCCCCCATTTTTGTTGAGGATGTTATATAATGTGACTTTTTTTATATTGATAGCCCAGTCCTTAGGATAACATTAAACACTCCATTTTTCCAAGCAGTAACACACACTTGGCATGCAATGGGGAAAGCTGACTGGTTTGATCTGTGTGCAAAGTCCCCTAGTCTTACACTCAGCAAAGCAAACTCGAGAGTCACTGACATCATGTGAACGTACATCTGGTTAAAGAAGAAATAGGTTAAATGTCCATTATAGTTTACTCCTTTCAGTATGATTCAGTGTCTGACTTTGTTTAATGCATCACAACATACCTTCTTTGTATGTCTTGAATTGGTTTGCAAAACTCCTGTATCTTGAGAACAAACACAGCAGAAAAATCAAAAGAGTGCAAGTAAAGTATACTGAATAGCTGTATCATACAATGTTATCTAACACCTTCGGAGCACTGCTAAGTAGTAGTTAAACTGATATTCATACTGAATAGCTGTATCATACAATGTTATCTAACACCTTCGAGCACTGCTAAGTAGTAGTTAAACTGATATTCATACTGAATAGCTGTATCATACAATGTTATCTAACACCTTCGGAGCACTGCTAAGTAGTAGTTAAACTGATATTCATACTGAATAGCTGTATCATACAATGTTATCTAACACCTTCGGAGCACTGCTAAGTAGTAGTTAAACTGATATTCATACTGAATAGCTGTATCATACAATGTTATCTAACACCTTCGGAGCACTGCTAAGTAGTAGTTAAACTGATATTCATAATGAATAGCTGTATCATACAATGTTATCTAACACCTTCGGAGCACTGCTAAGTAGTAGTTAAACTGATATTCATAATGAATAGCTGTATCATACAATGTTATCTAACACCTTCGGAGCACTGCTAAGTAGTAGTTAAACTGATATTCATACTGAATAGCTGTATCATACAATGTTATCGAACACCTTGAGCACTCCTAAGTAGTAGTTAAACTGATATTCATACTGAATAGCTGTATCATACAATGTTATCTAAGACCTTGAGCACTGCTAAGTAGTAGTTAAACTGATATTCATACTGAATAGCTGTATCATACAATGTTATCTAACACCTTCGGAGCACTGCTAAGTAGTAGTTAAACTGATATTCATACTGAATAGCTGTATCATACAATGTTATCTAACACCTTCGGAGCACTGCTAAGTAGTAGTTAAACTGATATTCATACTGAATAGCTGTATCATACAATGATATCTAACACCTTCAGAGCACTGCTAAGTAGTAGTTAAACTGATATTCATACTGAATAGCTGTATCATACAATGTTATCTAACACCTTCGGAGCACTGCTAAGTAGTAGTTAAACTGATATTCATACTGAATAGCTGTATCATACAATGTTATCTAACACCTTCGGAGCACTGCTAAGTAGTAGTTAAACTGATATTCATACTGAATAGCTGTATCATACAATGTTATCTAACACCTTCGAGCACTGCTAAGTAGTAGTTAAACTGATATTCATACTGAATAGCTGTATCATACAATGTTATCTAACACCTTGAGCACTGCTAAGTAGTAGTTAAACTGATATTCATACTGAATAGCTGTATCATACAATGTTATCTAACACCTTCGGAGCACTGCTAAGTAGTAGTTAAACTGATATTCATACTGAATAGCTGTATCATACAATGTTATCTAACACCTTCGGAGCACTGCTAAGTAGTAGTTAAACTGATATTCATACTGAATAGCTGTATCATACAATGTTATCGAACACCTTGAGCACTGCTAAGTAGTAGTTAAACTGATATTCATAATGAATAGCTGTATCATACAATGTTATCTAACACCTTCGGAGCACTGCTAAGTAGTAGTTAAACTGATATTCATAATGAATAGCTGTATCATACAATGTTATCTAACACCTTCGGAGCACTGCTAAGTAGTAGTTAAACTGATATTCATACTGAATAGCTGTATCATACAATGTTATCTAACACCTTCGGAGCACTGCTAAGTAGTAGTTAAACTGATATTCATACTGAATAGCTGTATCATACAATGTTATCTAACACCTTCGGAGCACTGCTAAGTAGTAGTTAAACTGATATTCATACTGAATAGCTGTATCATACAATGTTATCTAACACCTTCGGAGCACTGCTAAGTAGTAGTTAAACTGATATTCATACTGAATAGCTGTATCATACAATGTTATCTAACACCTTCGAGCACTGCTAAGTAGTAGTTAAACTGATATTCATACTGAATAGCTGTATCATACAATGTTATCTAACACCTTCGGAGCACTGCTAAGTAGTAGTTAAACTGATATTCATACTGAATAGCTGTATCATACAATGTTATCTAACACCTTCGGAGCACTGCTAAGTGGTAGTTAAACTGATATTCATACTGAATAGCTGTATCATACAATGTTATCTAACACCTTCGGAGCACTGCTAAGTAGTAGTTAAACTGATATTCATAATGAATAGCTGTATCATACAATGTTATCTAACACCTTCGGAGCACTGCTAAGTAGTAGTTAAACTGATATTCATAATGAATAGCTGTATCATACAATGTTATCTAACACCTTCGGAGAACTGCTAAGTAGTAGTTAAACTGATATTCATACTGAATAGCTGTATCATACAATGTTATCTAACACCTTCGGAGCACTGCTAAGTAGTAGTTAAACTGATATTCATACTGAATAGCTGTATCATACAATGTTATCTAACACCTTCGGAGCACTGCTAAGTAGTAGTTAAACTGATATTCATACTGAATAGCTGTATCATACAATGTTATCTAACACCTTCGAGCACTGCTAAGTAGTAGTTAAACTGATATTCATACTGAATAGCTGTATCATACAATGTTATCGAACACCTTCGAAGCACTGCTAAGTAGTAGTTAAACTGATATTCATACTGAATAGCTGTATCATACAATGTTATCTAACACCTTCGGAGCACTGCTAAGTAGTAGTTAAACTGATATTCATACTGAATAGCTGTATCATACAATGTTATCTAACACCTTCGGAGCACTGCTAAGTAGTAGTTAAACTGATATTCATACTGAATAGCTGTATCATACAATGTTATCTAACACCTTCGGAGCACTGCTAAGTAGTAGTTAAACTGATATTCATAATGAATAGCTGTATCATACAATGTTATCTAACACCTTGAGCACTGCTAAGTAGTAGTTAAACTGATATTCATACTGAATAGCTGTATCATACAATGTTATCTAACACCTTCGGAGCACTGCTAAGTAGTAGTTAAACTGATATTCATACTGAATAGCTGTATCATACAATGTTATCTAACACCTTCGGAGCACTGCTAAGTAGTAGTTAAACTGATATTCATAATGAATAGCTGTATCATACAATGTTATCTAACACCTTCGGAGCACTGCTAAGTAGTAGTTAAACTGATATTCATAAGAAAGAAGAAATTATTGTTTTCTAACTGAGGAGGTTGTACCCCTGTGGGGTTGCTCTTTTACTACCTCAGCTGTTGTACCTGTGACTGTGCATAAAGTTCATAACCGCAATAACACCCCCCCCCCCCCGGTATCTGGCACAAAAAATGAGTGCTTTGGAATGATGGGTCCCATAAAAATGAAACACATGTTTTCATTTAGACGTTTTCAGTTGTACTATATCTTGAATTAAAATCAGTTTCATTTTCTGGCAGCCACAAGTTATGGTGAAATACTGTCATTCATGTCTTTGAGCGGGAATTGCATAATGTGCCTTTTAATCCCTTACATTTTATGTCCCACAATACTTGTCTGGAACAGACAGAAAATACCTAATTCAATTCCACATTTGATTATTGTTTGTAAAAATGTATCTTTATAGCATTTGTTGGCCTACTCCATAATGCAGAACTGATTACAGGATACTGTTTACTGTACAGACTTGGAATCTGGTGAGTTAATTTTTGTCAGTAAGTATTACAAAGTTACTTTCTGCTTACATGTTACTACCTCTAAGATGCCTGTGAAAAACAGATTTTAGTGTATTTAAAACTACCCTGTTTTTACACTTGACTTCTACTAAATACATAACAATACATTTTTACTTGTCTTTGAGAAAAAATATTTTTTTTTTTTACTTATTTACACACACTTTCTTGACCAGCTTAGTTTCTCTTTGCTGATGTTCTCTTTTCAGGGGGGAGCAAAAGGGGAAATATGGTCAACGTACTAGTAACCCCCCTTCTCTTTTCGACAGGTGTTGTGGGAACTTTTCCATCTATCTGAGATACCACCATAGGTTCATAGGTAAGTACTAGGCGAGCTGCCTTTGTGGGATATGTTAAGCCTAGCCAATTTCCCTCAAAGGTGAGAATCAAACCTGTCCCTTGTGCTTGTGAGATAAATACTTTAACCATTATGCCAACCTCTGACTCCTTTATACAAATGGGACCTTGGTTTAGCATCTCATCTAAAGGTCAAAATAATATCCTTGATAAAGTGAAATACTTACTATCTGTGGAAAAGTTGAGGTGTGGGTAGATGATGGAGGATGGAATAATATTTTTCAAACCTTCATGAGAAAATATTCTGCAATGATTTTGGCACCTTATAATTTTACCACCCATCAGGAATCACTACATGAGGAGGGTACACCAATGGTATAGAACTCCTACTCAAATGTATGTGTCTTGGCACAGGGGGAAACAGTACGTGTTGGAGATGTGGAGAGCCTGGTGCTAGGACACTTCATAGCCTGGTCAACAAATGTAAAATAAATAAATAAATAAATAAATGTTTTGGGAATGCCCAAATGTCAATGTGCTCTGGGACAGGATTATTTTAGAATGGGAAGTTATTTTCCAGAATATACCCAGAAACTGGCCTATCCTACTTTTGGAAATAAGTGGGTATAGGGAAGGAGGGTCTAAATCCCCCAAAATACAACTTTTTTTTTGATGGCGGGATGGGTTAGGTCTGTTATTGCTAAAGGTTGGAAGGGTGACTTTCAACGGAAGGAGTCCATGATTGCATTTTAGAATCTAAAAACTTATAGAAGAGTTATTTCAACTCAACCTTACATATCATCTAAAATAAGGTGAAACAGTTGTGGCATGCAGTGAGAAAGTCTTATATTGAGAAAATACCCACCTATTATTGGATTCAGTAGGTTTTCTTCTGTTTTGTGTTGGTTCATTCTGTCATATAAAATCATTATGAGGTGCATTTTTGTTTCTATGTTTGTTAAGAATATTGTGATTTGTTGTTGTTCTGACTATTAATAAAACATAATACAAAGAAAGAAACAAAAATGTTAATTCTGTCATCCATAGCCTTGAATCAGTGCTTTCAAACAAATCTGAGGTGTTGATATACTTTCAGATATATATGAATCTGTTGGCTGTCTGGGTAGGAGTTAAACCAATGATTCTTTAAAATACGGTCCCTTTTTCTTATTGTGGTACTGTTAACTCCTAGTTAAAACAACAGCTTGAAATCTTACCATACTGCACCTCTTTGGTGCCTTCCACCTTTATGATCATCTAGAATAGCTCACATTGTAAATGCTTTGTTGTATGATCATCCAAAGTCGATCACATTGTACATGCTTTGTTGTATGATCATCCTGAGCCACTCACATTGCACATGCGTTGTTGTATGATCATCCCGAGTCACTCACATTGTACATGCATTGTATGATTATCCAGCATCACTAACATTGTGCATGCATTGTTGTATGATCATCCAGAGTCACTCGCATTGTACATGCATTGTTGTTGTATGATCATCCAGAATCACTCACATTGTACATGCATTGTTGTTGTATGATCATCCAGAGTCACTCACATTGTACATGCATTGTCGTATGATCATCCAAAGTCACTCACATTGTGCATGCGTTGTATGATCATCCAGAGTCACTCACATTGTACACGCGTTGTTGTATGATCATCTAGAGTCACTCACATTGTACATGCATTGTGTATGATCATCCAGAGTCACTCACATTGCACATGCATTGCTGTACAATCATCCACAGTCACTCACATTGTGCATGCTTTGTTGTATGATCATCCAGAGTCACTCACATTGTACATGCATTGTTGTATGATCATCCAGAGTCACTCACATTGTACATGCATTGTTGTATGATCATCCAGAGTCACTCACATTGTACATGCATTGTTGTATGATCATACAGAGTCGCTCACATTGTGCATGCATTGTTGTATGATCATCCAGAGTCACTCACACAGTACGTGTTGTTGTTGTATGATCATCCAGAGTCACTAACATTGCACATTCATTGTTGTTGTATGATCATCAAGAGTCGCTCACATTGTACATGCGTTGTTGTTGTATGATCATCCAGAGTCGCTCACATTGTACATGCATTGTTGCTGTCATTTTCTGCTTATTATCTTTGTTAAATGATCAAGTTTGTTTTCCTTGACCATGGTACATGTCTTAGAATGGTACTTGGACCCATTTACCTTGGCTTTGCATCCACTTGAAAGTGTTATTTGTGGTATTTTGGTGAATGCAGAGAAAGGGACAGCTGAGTAAACAACCAAACTCTGCAGTAACAAGAGCTTCCTTGGCTCTATGTGACACATCTTTTACTTTAAGACAATGTGGAGGAGGACTTCATGAATAGCTACCGCAGGGATGTAGGAGGGAGCTATTGTACTTAGTAAGGCAAAGAAGCAATGCTAGAGAGAAACAGTACTGATGAGTTATTAGAGGCGAAACATGACAGCGAATGCAGGCAAAAGTGAGGATCAGGGACCGTCGAAGTACATAGAAGGAAATTAGAAACACACTGTGATGGCCTTGAAGGGAACAAAGAGGGATTAAAACTTAGGAATGTCTTGGAAGGCTGGAGCTAGGTTCATCTGGTATTATCGCAAAGGAGAGTATGAGTGAAAATGTCGATAGTATCTAAGGCTGGGAGGGGGCAGAGAAGGAAGGCATGTCTCCACTGAGCTTAGAATATGACAGAGATGATGAATTCATTTTGGTGAACCAGAGGGTGAGCAAAAACGGGGAATTAAAGTGATATCCTGGAATGTGGAAGGGAATGTAACTCAAATAAAAGAAACAGGGCTATAAAGAAGAGGGTGAGAGAAAAGGGAAATATTGGAATAGTGTGAGAGATTAAAAATAATGCAAGGAGGAAATATATGGGGAATAATTTTCATATAATTGGAAAGCATCATATAAGGGGACAAGGAGGAGGAGGTGATAAATGAGGAGCCGTAATATACGAGAAGGAAATAACAGTGATAAGAGTAAGGTAGGGAAACTGCACGGCGCTTCTTTCGGCAAGTGAGGAAATAAGGGAAATGTACCTACACCAAATGGTGACAACAGGGGCTTCAATGTACAGGATGGCATGCAAGGTAGGTCCGAGGCAGAACTGCTGGAATGATATTTCCTTTAAAGGTAGTCAGTGATATATTCATTTGCATCTGTTACTTTAAGAGTACCAAGGAATATAATTTTATTAGTAAAAACAGTTTTCTTAAATAAGTGTTTCCAGATATTATAAGAAAGAGGGTTAAGACAAGTCCAGATAGAGAGTACCTGCTCTTGCTAAAGGAAGCTTGGTGTCCAGAACAGCAGCTTTAGGAAAAACAACTAAAGTGAAGAACGTCCTCAGAGAAGAAGCTGAGAAATATTCCTGTCACACAAAATTGAGAAAGAGCTACTATAACTTTGGAATAAATATATTGTCTTCATATTTACATTAAAACAGACTTTATTTTGTTTGAAAGAACTTGCGTTATCTGAATTTGTATATAATTAACTGCATTACATTTTGTAATGACTAGTGGTATCAGTCATGTGTGTGTGTGTGTGTGTGTGTGTGTGTGTGTGTGTGTGTGTGTGTGTGTGTGTGTGTGTGTGTGTGTGTGTGGGTGTGTGTGTGTGTGTGTCCAGATATATGAACAAGTGAGATGAGGTTAAAAAAGATATCTAAATAGACTACCTATTTCTAAAGACAACAGGCCTGAATACATAAATAAATAAATAAATAAATAAATAAATGAAGGATCACCCTGGTGGGATTTAGGGAAAAGCCCTGACTACAGCCCAGGTAACCCGAGTTCACATGGTGGCTCAGGTGACTGATGGAAAAGCGTTATCCAGCGGACTATGGTGGAGGCTTTGACCTGGGCTAGGGGTGGAGGAAGCAAAATAGAGCAGTCCTGTATTATGGTCTGGGGTCAGACCCATGCTTGGCGTGGTTCTGTCATTGCCTGCCCAGCCTATGTAAGAGCAGTATCAGCATGCAGAGGCAGGGAGAGAGGCCAGTAAAAAAAAAAAATCATCCACATAAACAAATGACCGCCTCTCTGTAGCAGTGCATTTTACTGCTTGCCTGGCAGGTACCCATAGGGAGACCTCTTAGTAAAGGAAGCACTGAAAGTTAACCATGAAGGGACACACATGTGTGAGGTTATAGGGGTGTCAGAGGTGGTTTGATAGTCACGTTATGGTGAATTTAATAAAATATCCCTAAAATATATATATATATAAATATATGTGTGTGTGTGTGTGTGTGTGTGTGTAAATATATATATATATATATATATTATATATATATATATATATATATATCATAAGCCTGACACATCAAAGCAAAATAAGCAAAAAAGCCTGAAAAAAAAAAAAAATCCTGAAAATCCAAAATCCTGAAAAAAAAAAATCCCAAAAAGAAGACCAAAAAAACAAACTCAAAATCAAAAAACAAAAAAAAACACAAACACTGATAACACATTGTGGGTTTACTATTGTTTATTAGTGTGGTGTTGGGTCATGGGTTGGGGTGGTGTTAGTGTGGTTTGTTTTATTTTAGGGTTTAGGGAGCGGTTTAAGTGAGTTAGGGCGCAAAGCGCCACATTGTTAGTAAGGCATGAAAATAGTGGGGTTTATTGGGGGGGGGCGGTTGTTTAAGTGAAGGTTAGGGGGGGTGGGTCAGGTTGTGTGTGAATTAGGCCGGACCTTAGAGGTTAGGTTGGGTCAGGGTCAGGGATAGTGATATTGGTGTCTTAGTAGATATATATATTATTTATGTGTTTCAGGATTTTTTTTTGGTTTTTTTTGGTCTTTCATTTTTTTTGGGCTTTCATTTTGAGTTTTTTTTCAATCTGAATTTTTTCAGGCTTTGGTTTCAGGATTTTTGATTTTCAGGCTTATGGTGTGTGTACCATATATATATATATATATATATTTATATATATATATGTCATTAAATAAGTGATTATATTTGTCAAGCTATACCAGTCCAGCAGGTATTTCATTAATGACTCGTTTAAATTATACAATTGTAAAGCATAATAAAACATAAAATAACATAATAAAAATAAAGCAGGATTACTTCTAAAAAAGTAAATATAAGCATTAATACAAAAAATGGCTGTATTTTTCTTTAGACATCAAAATGCTTCAAATGAGAAATATCTCTCTGATGTATATAGTAGAAATATTCATTTTTATGGCTAACTGGAAAATTACTTGTAATGTTTTAAAGGTTCTGAAGATTCTCACCCCTACCTTTCCAATGGACTGAACAAAATACAATTTTGGACAAGTATTCTTTAAGCAGCATACTGTCCGAGTAATTGGTAATGACACTAAGTCATTTAAATCCCTGACCATTAACATCATGACTATATCTTCTTAAAATGGCTCCCACTCCCTAGAATACAGTGATCCATCCTCTAGATAAAAAATCTGATGACCCTGTTAAAGAAAAGCTGTCATTCCAACCGGTTACTGGTTCCAGCATCATAACCTTTATAATGATGGAAACATATAACACTGCTCCCTTAAGATGATGGAGACAGATAACACTCCTGTCATATAACCATGGAGATATATAATACTGTTCCCTTATAGTGATGGAGGCATATAGCACTGTTCCCTTATAACAATGGATTCATATAACACTGCACCCTTATATTGATAGAGACATGTAACACTGTTCTTTTATAACCATGGAAACATATAACACTGCTCCCTTTGAAATATGGAGATATGTAACACTGTTCCCTTATAATGATGGCAACATATAACATTGATCTCTTATAATGATGAAGACATATAACACTACTCCCTTATAACCATGGAGACATATAACAGTGCTCCCTTATAACCATGGAAACATATAACACTGCTCCCTCATTACCATGCAGACATATAACACTGCTCCCTTATAACAGTGATCTCTTATAATGATGGAGACATATAACACTGCTCCCTTATAACCATGGAGACATATAGCACTGCTCCCTTATAACCATGGAGACATATAACACTGCTCCCTTACAACCATGGAGACATATAACACTGATATCTTATAATGATGAAGACATATAACACTGCTCCCTTATAACCATGGAGACATATAACACTGCTCCCTTATAACCATGGAGACATATAACGTTGCTCCCTTATAACCATGGAGACATATATCACTGCTCCCTTATAACCATGGATACATATAACACTGATCTCTTATAACCATGGAGACATATAACACTGATCTCTTATAATGATGGAGACATATAGCACTGTTCCCTTATAACAATGGATACATAAGTTCATAGGTTCATAGATAGGCACTAGGCTATCTGCCCGAAGGCATTTATAATCCTAGCCAGAATGTGTTGGTGTTCGCCACCCCCTTAGATTAGTTCCCTGTGCCTCTGTCCAGCAGAACCACTGAAGTGATCCCCGGGGTAAACTTTCTGTTTCCCATCCACTTGTCAAGGTTTCTTTTGAAGGGTGTTAGGGAGGAGCTCTGCCTAATGTAGATTGGAATCTTGTTCCAAAGCATAGGAAGTCTCTGGGACAGGAATCTATCCCTCCAGCACATCCTTGTTATTGTTGTGGTGAGGTTTAAATCCGTAGAGCATGTGGCTCAAGGTGATAAGATTTTCTTTAGGTGGAGCATGTCCAGCAACTCTGGGTTGGACATGCCCTTGTATGTCAGACAGAGATCACCTCTGAGTAGGCGGTATGCAACCAAGTACAGCTGGAGTTTCTTCACTCAAGCTGCATAGGGCATCTGTTTGAGGTCAGTGATCCTCTTGGTGAGGTACATCTGTGGTCTTTCCAACTGTTGCAGGTGTCTTGTAAGGTACATCCCAAATGGGGCATTGTATTCTATGATGGGTCTGATGAGTGATGAGTAGAGGGGCACAATGACCTATTTTGATCTGGATGTGAACCCTATTTTGATTAGATGGGCCATGTAGAAGGATTTTCTAACCACTTTGGCAATGTGATTATCAAAGGTGAGATTACTATCTACTTGGGTCCCCAGATCCCTTATTATGTCTTCCGTATTTAGGGGACTACCACTTATGAGGTAGTTTGTGGGTACTTTGTTTTTTCCAAAGGGTATGACTACGCACTTTTTGGCATTTAGCTTGAGGCCATGATTTTGGCACCAGGTATCCGTCTCAGTGAGACTCTTTTAGAGGATGTCTGTGTCAGAGAGAGAGTCAATTATAGCCCCTAGTTTGCAGTTGTCTGTAAACCTGGTCAGCCATAGTCCTCCTGTGCTTGCCTGTACCTCTGAGAAGTATATGCCGAGCAGAAGGGGTCTTAGGACTGAGCCCTGGGGAATGTCACTTGTAACCGGTGTAGAGTCGGACCTAGCCCCCACAACTCTCACCATGTGGGTTCTGTCTATGAGTCAGTTGGCAACCTATCTTGTGACATAGGGATTTATGTTCAGGCTGGTGATCTTGTCTATAATACCAGAATGGGGAATGGTGTTGAAGGCCTTTGCGAGGTCTCAGTAGGTTGTGTGTACCACCTTTCCCTCATCTATAGCCTTGATAACTTTCTCAAAGACGTCCACCAGGTTTAGGAGGCATGATCTGCCCTTAATGAAGCCAAACTGGGTAGGGTCCAGTGTTTGGAGGTTCCCAATGTCTCTGTTAATGAGTTCCATGATGATGCACTCCATAGCCTTGCAGACCAAGCTAGTCAGGCTTATAGGGCAATAGTTTCCAGGGTCTGTTGTAGCTACACCTTTGTGGAGCAGAATAACCGTTGCTGTGTGCCACTCTATGGGTATGTAGCCTGTGGAGAGGCTGAGTTTGAACAGTGTGTTTAGGTGAGGGGTTAGTTCATCTTTGAGCTCATGTAGGACGCAGCCTGGGACACCATCCAGTCCCATTGATGCTGTTTTTGGCTTTGGAGAGGGCTGTTTTAACCTGAGTGTCTGTGATTTCAGGGACTCTACATTCATCTGGTATGGTTATGGGCCCTTTTGGGGGTGAGAGGGGGGTGAAGTTTGCGCTGAACCTGTCTGCCAGGATGTTGGCGATATTGGTCGGTTCAGTGTATTTTGTGCCATTCTGCACTAATTCCGAACAGATCTGAGTATTGCCACTTAGATTCTTGACATAGCTAAAGAATGCCTTGCGCTTATCTTTGGAGTCCTTGGCAATTTGTCTTTCAAAGCTTGCCTTGGATGATTTTATGAGAGATCGTAGTTTCTTGCTGATACTGATCAGAGATGTCTTCCCTTCTTGGGATTTTACTCTTTTCTGTACTAGTTTCCTCCTTCTATCGTATAGCTTGTTTATGGCAGGAGTCCACCAGACTGGTTTTCTTTTCTTGGAGGAGTGAGTCTTGGTTTTGCTTGGGATGGCACGATCCATGCATTCTTGTAGGTGTCCATAGAATGCATTGGTAAAGTATTTTGCAGCTTGGACAGCGTTATCCTTCAGCATGGGGGCTTTGAAACTTTCCACCTCGGTCTTAAGTAACGTGAAGTTTGCTTTTGAAAAGTTTTTCACGGTGGTTTCCTTGTCTGGGGGTGGGGACGGAATGTGGATATCCCAAGTGATTTGTTTATGGTCAGATCTAACCAGCAAGGGGTTGACCTCCGGTGTGGAACACCGGTCACCCATGTTGGTGATGACCAGGTCCAATATGTTGTCACCTCTGGTGGGAGTGTTGACCAGTTGAACCAGGGCATTTGAGTTTATAAATTCTAGGAAATGTTGGGCAAGGGAGTTAGTACCAGTTCTCTCAGTTAATGTTTGGGTAATTGAAATCACCCAATATTAGGGTGTTTGGTAGGACATTTATGTTTCCCAGTGTTTCCAGAAACGTGGAATGGGGGTCCTGGAACATGGTGGGTGATCTGTAGCAAGTTACAATTTGAATTGCAGTTTTGCCTGTTGTTAGTTGCACGTGGATGATCTCTGAAGCATTGTGCCAATAACCTGGAGGTGTGGTTATCCTTGATGAATATGGATATGCCCCCACCTTTTGTATTTTGGTTCGGGTTCTGTGGCCGAAATGTATGGTATGAGCTGTAGCCTGGTAGTGCTGGGGTGCTCCCTGGTGCCTTAAACCAGGTTTCTGTTACTGCGCATATATCGATTTTCTCCATATTGAGGAGTGTCTCGAGTGCCTGCATTTTGAGGTTTAGACTTCTGGCATTGAGTAGCATTACCCTCAGTTTTTTGTTACTTGTGCTATTTATGGTGGTGGGTTTGTCTTTTGAGCCTTGCCTAAAAAAGGCACTATGGGGGTGCAAGAGCCTTGGCCAGTATTCGAAAGCCTAAGGGTGACAGGTGCAAGCCACCATGGAGAGATATAACACTGATCTCTTATAATAAAGAAGACATATAACACTGCTCCCTTATAACCATGGAGACATATAACACTGCTCCTTTATAACCATGGAGACATATAACACTGCTCCCTTATAACCATGGAGACATATAACACTGCTCCATTATAACCATGGAGACATATAACACTGATATCTTATAATGATGGAGACATATAACATTGTTCCCTTATAATGAGGCAGACATATAACTATGCCCAATGTATTCCACAGCTGTAGGATCTGACATTGCTGGTTGCTGGCACTTATGGTTTAGGCTCATGCATTTTGCATAGGACATGTAGAAAATATCTTTAACTCCCCTTTTCTGAGTCCTTGCTTATTTAGTCCTGATGTTAATGCATATCTCAAAGAGATGAAAAAAGAGGGCAAGACCTTTCCTGTTGTGGGTGTTAGGTTTAGGCCACCTCAATCATTTCTTTCCAGGAATGAGATTGTGCCAACACCAGATGCAGTTCAGGTATGAAGAAGAAATGGTCCTCAAAAGTCACTGAGTTGCTATGGTCTGCCTGTGGGTGGAAATTATGCGCAGTCCAAGGTCTTGCCTGAATGTCCCACTCTGGAGACATTCAAAGGCTCTTTGCCCCCAACTTTGCCATGCAGTTAGCTTTCAACAAGAATAGTTGGATTTCCCACTCCAAGTGATCAGATTAATTTTCAAACTGCTGATACTGTAGTGTGGCATTAGTGGATACTGCATTCCTGAGTCTGTCATCCTTTGGATGGTATATTAAACGGAGGTCCCACCTGCCTGACATGATGGTAACTCAGGTGGATGTAAAGATGTCATGGCACTTATTGTAAAAATAGTATGTGAAGTTCCCTGGTGTGCTGGCCAACTTTCCCCAATAGTATAAACACTCCTTCAGGTCTCCCCTACAAAGAGGTTACTAGCCTAGTGGGACTAACCTGGACAATAATGGATAAATAAATAAATAACTAAAATAAAGTAAAATAAAATACATTTAGATGGTAATAGCAAGAGGGTATACTGCTTCCTTTCTTACTTGGCCACATCCACAGCTGTTACGCTTGCCTGATATCTCACCCTATCAGAAATATTCATCATGAAGACACTTACCATGTTTTTTTTTATAATAAAACAAGGCATCTTAGAGGTCTCAGCACACAAGAAATGGCAAGGGTAGTATTCCAGATTCTTTTTTACAGCCAAAAGACCAAAGGCTACAGGCCCATGCTAATTTTAAGTGGCTTAAACATCTTTATTCCCATATAATAATTTCAGATGGTCAGGAGTGCAGTAAATCCTTCCATGGCCAACTGAAGGAGACCAAGTATTCTCCTTGGACCTCCTGGATGCCTACCTTCATGTCAATTTTGTCAAGGAGTCCAGGACTTTTTTTTCACATTTCTGACAAGAGCTAGTCATTTGGTCTCACCTCAATTTCCAAGGGTGTTCACTAAATGTATGTCCATTGTTATACACAGAGAAACATTTTGGGGGGTATTCACTAAATGTATGTCCATTGTTGTACTCAGCAAAACTTTATAGGGAGTCAACATTTTTCCCAGCTTGAGTAACTGGTTCCTAGCTGCTTCATCTCTTCAGAATCTCAGTTGAACTTTGCCGGTTCTACTGAAGTTGTTCCATCCAATGGAATAATAATGAAGCTTGTAAAGTAGCCATTGACGTAATGTCAGCTGCTCATCTTTATTCGCTGCAGTCCAGACACCATACCAGTTGAAGGCACATCTTCCTAAAAATCAAACTCATTCCCATCAAAATGAAGTTCCTTTAATCCTTGAATCCCAGTGAGCACCTGTTTATCTTTGTCTCACAACAGTGGGGCTGATGGCAGCTTCCATTCCCATGATACCCTCTGCTAATATCACATGGTGCTGTCATAATGGACCCTAAGTACAGTGGTCTCAATTGTCAGATCCTATGTCTCATCTGCTGTGGATTTTGAAAGCTTACAACAAAATCAGTCCTACAGAGGGAAATCCCTTCAGGCTACCTAATCCCTTGGCATCAGTCTCTATAGATGCACCCCAACTTTGGGGAAATTTAAGAAAAGATGAGACAGAGGAAGGAGAGTTCAGAACTCTATGCTCTCCCTGTATGGAATGCTGCAGAAGGCCTTTATATCTAACAGACAATGTCCATGAGGAGTCCTTCAACTGATGCACATGCCAAAAGCAGCCACAAATACAGCCTGAGAAAATACTGATTTGGTGGTTCTAGTGCCTAAGAAAGCTGAAAAGATCATCTGTACCCTTGGAGAATGCAAATGCTGGTCAGAAGCTCCCAAGTCAGCTGCCTTCATATTCCCTCCTCCAAAGCTCTGGGGTCCATTTTTGGGACTGCCTTAGGAAGTGAGTGCACATGCCCTCTCTGAATGAACTAGGCATCTAGCTAGTATGACAGAATTCCAGCAATAGCTGGTTGCTAAAATGTCAATCTTTTTCGCTCAACTAGTCACTCACTTGGCTTTCATGCTTGCAGATCAGAAGACTATCAGATCTATTCCCACACCAGGTGTTTGGATTCATTTTCTAGTCCTTACACTGGAGTGCACCATAAGGCAGTTGCTACACTCTAGAGTGTGCCATACTTCAGAAGAGATGTCAAAGCTGAGGTTCTATTTGTCTGAGTGTGTGAAAGTGCTGCTGGATGTAGAAGATCCCTTGGCACTTACTGAAGAAACAATAGGGGTCCTTTATTTATATAAAAAATAACTCTTATTTGCAAAATGTTTACATATTTACAAATATCTACAAATGGACAAACATAGAGATATACAAATATGTTTCCACATATTCATAATTTCTTTTACAATCATACTTTTCATCCCTATTAGACCCCCACTCAATTTTCCATAACCACCATCTGATTTTACGTAATATTGTTGCTAAAATCAATTTACCATTAAACCTAATTTCATTTATTCTTATAGTCTATATAACCCATATAACATAAAGTAACTTGTTTATCTATTCTTTTAACATATTCTTTACTTCTAGTCTTATAATATCCATATTTAATCATATCCAACATATTTTTTGGCATTGAACTTAAGGCCATGGTTCTGACATCAGTCGTTGGTTTCAGTGAGGCCTTTCTATAGGATGTCAGCATCACATGGGGAGTTAATAATGGCTCCCAACTTGCAATCGTCTGCAAACTTTGTCTGCCAGAGTACCTTTGTGTTGGACTGGACTTCTGAGAAGTAGATATCAAACAGGAGAACACCCAGGACCAATCCCTGTGAGACTCCACTCATGACTGGTCGGCAGTCTAACTTGGGGTCAGCTACTTTCACACTGTGGGTTCTATCTATGATCCAGTTTGCAACCCACCTAGTGATATAGCAGATGATGCCTAGCTTAGTGAGTTTTTCTATGATTCCTGAGTAGAGAATGGTATCAAAGGCCTTGGCCAGATCAAGGTAGGCTGTACGAAGCACCTTGCCTTCATCCACAGCTCTGGTGACTGACTCAAAGAAATATAATCTACCCTTCACAAAACCAAACTGTGTGGGATCCAGAGTTTGGAGATTCCCTATATCCTTGTTTATTAGGTCCATGATGATGTGTTCCATAGCTTTGCATATCAGACTCATCAAGCTAATGGGGCAATAGTTCCCAGGGTCTGTAGTCACTCCTCCTTTGTGGAGAGGGATGGCTGTAGCAGTGCACCATTCGGTAGGGACAAAGCCTGAGGTGAGGCTGTGACTGAACAGGGCAGACAGGAGAGGTGCCAGTTCACTCTGTAGTTCATGTAGAACACAGCCAGGGATATTGTCAGGTCCCATAGAAGCTGTATTCTTGGCCTTGGACAGCGCTGTTTTAACCTGTGCAGCAGTAATACTGGGTCCATGGCAATCTACTGGTATTGTGATTGGTCCTTTGGGGAGGGGGAGAGAGGGGAAAAGTTGGAACTGAATCTGTCGGCCAGTATATTGGCAATATCTGTTGGCTCAGTATAGGAGGTACCATTGTGCAGTAACTCAGAGCAAATCTGGGTATTGCCATGGAGATTCTTTACATAACTATAGAAGGCCTTGTGGCTGTCTTTACTATCTGCTGCAATTCTGTTTTCATAGCTAGCTTTAGAGGATTTGATGAGGGATCTCAATTTTTTGTTGCGGCTGATAAGGGAGTTTTTCCAGTCTTGGGAAGTCACCTTATTCTGCATCAGTTTCCTCCTTTTACATTTTTATTTCTCTCATTACACTACCATCTTCCTTTACTAATCTGCTTAAGTAGTTCAATGCATCTTCTATTTTCTCTTGTAAAAAATATCTTTGCTTATTAAACAATTCTTGTATTTTTCTTGATTTCTTTTGTATAATTATTTTTCTTTGTCAAAGTACTTTCCATCATTATGTTCTAAATCTTCCAGTGCATCATTATGTCTTCTTTTGGGTCTACTTTCTTTCACTGAATCTCATTTCACTGAACTGCAGTTAGTATATATGCACTGTGTAGAGTACTGTAAGGCAAGTGAAAGGTGTATGCCCTTTTCTCCACTGTAATGTGATCCTGGAGTTAGAATATATATAGTTAGGGCTGTATGGGGGCCAGAGTCCGTCACATTGGGGAGTGTGGGGGGCATAGCCTTCCACTTAGTCTGAGTACATATCATCTTCTGGAGACAAATAGTCATTGCTGTTGTAGCTATGCATGTCTATTGTTTAAAATGTATTGCTTTGAAGTTTTTGGTAAAACAGAATATAATACAAGCAAGGTGGGGGGCTACAGCCCCACACCCCTCAATGACGGGAGCTGTGCCCCCACACACCCCATAACTATATATACTAACTCCAGGATCACACTACAGTGTGGAAAAGGGCATATACCATTTATGGCCTTACAGTTCTCTATACAATGCCATATATATTCTAAGTTCAGTTCAGTGAAATGAGATTCAGTGAAATGAGTTTTCAGTAATTAGTGTTTTCAGCGATGTGGTCGGGGTGAAATGAGATTCAACGAGTAGACCCATTCTTTTATATTTTTCTTTCTCTACTTTTCACACATCATATTGCCACTGCAAAAGCATTTTTAATATTTTCCTTAAATGTCATCCAGCATTCAAACCAATTTTTATAAAATGTTCTCTTAGTAATGTGATATTTCCATAACTGTATTATTAATCTGTTTCCTTCTTCATTCCATGCTTTCTCATTTGCCTTTTTTTATTCCTTTGACTATTTTAATATATTCCCTTATTTTCCTTTATCTGTAGCCATATTGCGAGATGATCAGAAATTCTTGTTTCAGCTACCTCGCTTCCTCGAATAACTAAACAATCTGATACCATAAAATAATTTATTTCAGTTCCATATATAGCCCCTTTGTAAGTCCATGATTTTTTGTCCCAAAGTTTTAACTTACCACATTTTATAACTTATAACATTGCTCTTATATCATTTCCTTTCTTTTTATGTTTGCTTTTTAAATCGCTTTTAAAGCCTTCCATTATCATGATATTCATATGTATGACTACATAGTCTAAAATCTGATGAAATAACCTTTCTTTTTCTTTACAACCAGTATTGGCACAAAATGTTATAATTCTATATACTTTTTCCATTTTAAATCTGAATGGCTAACCTTCCCATTTTTGCTAAAGTTACATCTAATATCTTTCAAGAAAAGTAAGTCATTGCAGAGGCTTCGACTCATGGTTCCAGCAGGAAACAACCTCAAAAACATTCAAAAGCTGCTGAAACATTTGATTTTAGCACTTTCATTTTAATAAATGCAACAATTCTTTAGATAAAACAATAAAAATCCAAACACATTTGAAATGAAGCTCAGATAGCATCCTAGGTGACATGAGAACCAAGCCCTCTTTCATTCATGAAATCTAAAGCTGTACACCCCTATTAAAAGTGTTTACTCCATAGCTTAAATTACATATTGTCCCATGGTTATTAATTGCTGCTGAAAGATGTCACCTAACCTTAGTTTAACATAACAAAGCATAAACAAATCATGAAATGCAGAAGAAATGTAAAAAGCTTAAAAAACATTAAAAAACATAAAAAACATAAAAAATGCTCCTAAATTTTGTGTTATTACACAACAAAATGATTCAAAGAAATATCCAAAAATAATTCATATAGAGAGCAAAATATAATAACAAGGATCCCATCATTGGCTAGCTCTCAAACAGTTCTTTGGGCTTGAATTTTCTAATCTGCAAGCCGTCAACCAACTGACAATGGCCCATCAAATGCTTTGCCAACCAGATTAAACTTCAGCTCTCCAAAACACTAGTCAACTAACTGGCTATTATGTTCCAGTAACAAATCATTAATTAACATTTCCAAAAGTAATAATACAGCCGGGGACTCCTTTTAATCTAACTGCATTGCAAAACTCTGGAATTCCCTGCCTACAAACATAAGGTCCACAGTCAGCAAAACAAACTTCAAAAAACATCTGAAATCCCACTTATCAAGCACATGGGTATGATCTTGTTCTAACTCAGACTAATTGCCAACTTTTAATCAACTAAACAGTTTAATAAGAAGCATACTTCTCCTTTCTCATCCCCTCTAGACCATTTGATATGAATCTTATGATGCCTGCACTGAACTGCAAGAAGTAAATATTTTTCTGTGTTCTACATTTACTGTTGCATCTTTGTTCTGAACCTAACCAGTTCCTGTGTTTTCTAAGATGTTAATATGCTTTCTCTGTTCTACATTTACTATTCTTGTTTAGTTTGAACCCAACTATTTTCTGGTTTTGCACGTACAATATTAATAGTTTCTCATGCAATATTATTATATTAATATTACTTGCTTTTTATTGTACCTTGATATGTATGTATTGCTATTTGATGTTTCTCATGTAGAGTTTGATATGTACGTATTGCTATCTGATGTTTCTCATGTAGAGTTTGATATGTACGTATTGTTATTTGATGTTTCTCATGTAGAGTTTGATATGTACATATTGCTATTTTATGTTTCTCGTGTAGAGTTTGATATGTACGTATTGCTATTTGATGTTTTTCATGTAGAGTTTGATATGTATGCAGTGTTATTTGATGTTTCTCATGTAGAGTTTGATATGTATGGATTGTTATTTGATGTTTCTCATGTAGAGTTTGATATGTACGTATTGTTATTTGATGTTTCTAATGTAGAGTTTGATATGTATGTATTGTTATTTGATGTTTCTCATGTAGAGTTTGATATGTACGCATTATTATTTAATATTTCTTATGTAGAGTTTGATATGTACGTATTATTTGATATTTCTCATGTAGAGTTTGATATGTATGTATCGTTATTTGATGTTTCTCATGTAGAGTTTGATATGTATGTATTGTTATTTGATGTTTCTAATGTAGAATTTGATATGTATGTATTGTTATTTGATGTTTCTCATGCAGCATTTAATATGTTTGTATTTATTTGATGTTTTTCATGTAGAGATTGATATGTATGTACCGACATTTTTATGTTTCTCATGTAGAGTTTGATATGTACATATTATTTGATGTTTCTCATGTAGAGTTTGATATGTATATATTGTTATTTGATGTTTCTCATGTAGAGTTTGATATGTATGGATTGTTATTTGATGTTTCTCATGTAGAGTTTGATATGTATGTATTGTTATTTGATGTTTCTCATGTAGAGTTTGATATGTACGTATTGTTATTTGATGTTTCTCATGTAGAGTTTGATATGTATGGATTGTTATTTGATGTTTTTCATGTAGAGTTTGATATATACGTATTGTTATTTGATGTTTCTCATGTAGAGTTTGATATGTACATATTGTTATTTGATGTTTCTCATGTAGAGTTTGATATATATGTATTGTTATTTGATATTTCTTATGTAGAGTTTGATATATATGTATTGTTATTTGATGTTTCTCATGTAGAGTTTGATATATACGTATCACTATTTGATGTTTCTCATGTTGAGTTTGATATGTATAGATTGTTATTTGATGTCTCTTATATGAAACCCCAGGCCTCCACAGAAAATAAATAAGAAGGCAACTGAAAAATGAGAAATAGCCAACATTTTCTATTTTATCTTTTTAAAGCATTCAATTTAAGTAAACAACAAGTTGAGGTGTGATCATTAAGTCCAGGCCAGCTACTAGCATATAGATTGAATTGTCAAAATAACTTATGTTTTTCTAAATCCAGCTGCCATAGACCCCTACATTCATCTTGTGTTATTTTCTCAATGATCAGAGATTTAAAAAGATGACCTGCAGCATGTTTAGCTAAAGCATTTGTTCCTTTGTTAATTCTGATGTCATTTGTATGTTCACAGCCACAATCTTTTAATTTACATTCAGTTTTACTAATGTAAAATGCTGGACAGTTTTGGCACAGACCAGCATATACAACACCACTAGTGAGACAGTTAAATGAGCCTTTTAATTTGAAATTCTGGTTGCTCACCTTGAGCTCTTCACATACCATTATAAATTTGTAAATGCAATAGCAGCTGCATTTTGCCATTTTGCAATTCTTTGTGGGAAAACAGTCCCCAGTGCCAAAATGTTCCACTATTGTCTTTAGGTTACGGCCATTCTTATACACTATATTCAGTTTGTTACCCACCTTATTCAATATATTTGTGTCCTCCTTCAACAAAGCCCAATTCTTCACCAATATTCTCCTTATGTCTCTGCTGTCCATGCGCTATGGAGTAATAAAGGCACCAGTATAATTGAAGATCATAGAATGTATGCCCATACACCCCCCCCCACACCTTGAGTATGGGAGAGGGTGAAAGAGGTGGTTGTACTGTGGAATGGTGAGGAACAATATGTCTTATGCTGGGCTCATCTTGGATAAGAGGTGCAAAAAAGTTCCTCTCATAGGTTCATAGGTAGGTACTAGGCTATTGACCCTAGGGCCTATATAAGCCTAGCCAAACAGTACCCTGGCTTTTGCCACCCAAGAAAATTATTTTCCTGTGCCCCTGTCAAGCAGAGCCACAGAAGTGATCCCCGGGGTGAATTTCCTATCTCCCATCCAATCATCAAGATTTTTCTTGAAGAGTGCTAATGAGGAGCTTTGTTTGATATAGATAGGTAGTTTGTTCCAGAGTATGGGAAGTCCCTGAGACAGGACTCTATCCCTCCAGCATGTTCTGTTTATTGTGGTGACAAGGTTTAGGTCCCTAGAGCATGTAGCTCGGAGGGATTGGGATTTCTTTACGTGGAGCATGTCCAACAGCTCTGGGTTTGACATAGCTTTATATGTTAGGCAGAGATCGCCTCTGAGTAGGTGATATGCGACAGAGTAAAGCTGGAATTTTTTGAGACGGTCTGTGTAGGGCATCTGTTTGAGGCTGGTTATGTTTATTGATGACTTCATCCATCAACTCATTGGCCAGACTAGATGGATAATCTTTAGTCAGGAACATGGACCTAATGTGTTCCCATTCATCCAAAAAAGTTTTAATTGTGATAGCATGTGTGCAGCTCTTATGAGCTGACCCTTGACCACTGTGTGCTTCTGATAAAAAAGGTGGGAGCTTGAAGAGTGTAAATAGGTATTTGAGAAGGTTTTTTGTGGTGAATTTTAGATATGAATTTTTTTGTTGGATGTCCTTAGTCAAAGAGATGTTCAAATAAGTAATAGTGGAAATGTTGGTTTCAAAGGTGAATGTAAGCAAGTCAGTTGTTTGGTTAAGATACCCGAAGAATTTTGAAAACTTAAGTCTCCTCCCCATACAAAAAAAATATCATCCAAATAACGAGTGTACATTTTACAGAAGTTTGTGTATTCTGACTTGAAAAGGTACTTTTCTTCCCATTTCAAAGTAACAATATTTGCTACGAGCCCACCACACACAGAGCCCATAGCAACCCCTGTAGATCCTAAACATCACAACCTTTTGCTTAAAGGATCTAATTTTATACCAGCATCCAAGGCCAAAATGCCTGACACTGTACTTGATTTAAAACTTTTTACATGTAAACTCACCTTCCATGTAATGTTTGGTGAATCTGATTATTCCTTGAACAAGGTTAGGAGGAGGAGGAGTTTACCTAATCTCCCCACTAGACCCTGTCATGCAAATATTTGAAAACTTTTGTGAGAAAGAGACTAAAGAACTATTCAATGGAAGGAACAGGAGGAAATTTTTAAATCTTTCCAAGGCTGACAGTGATATTCCAAACTGTACCATTAATAACAAGAACATCAGGTGCATGAAACATAAGGAAGGGGATTAATTATTATGGACTGGATGGACTACACAAGTCGAATTTATAGATTGTTGAATGACAAGGAACCATATTGTATGTCTCTATCAATGAGATCAATATTGCTTATACGGCAATCAAAGTGTTCTTGGATGAACTTTTGTTATTTGATACTATGTCTCAAGGCCTGTACAATTATCTTTCAGTGCAAAAACCCACAATTCCAAAGTTTTATAGCATTGCAATAATTCACTCAAATGTGTTGGATCCACCCTTATGTCCTATTGTTGCCGCTGTTAATTCAGTCATGGAGCCAATGGCTAAGTTCATAAACTACAAGTTAAAACACCTTCTTCAAGTTTTCCATACATTGTCCGTGATTCCTGGGATCTTTTAGATAAAGTTTGGAAAACTGGACCATGGAGTGAATGTCTTCTTGTGACTTGTGACGTCCAGAGTTTATACACTGGGATTCCCCATGAGGAAGGTCTGTTATGGTTTGGTGAAATGGTGACACAATATTGTTCTCTTACACCTTCAGACACTACACTGGTTTGTGATTTCATGGAGGTTGTATTGAAAAACAATTTTTTGACCTTTGATGGGGAATTTTAGAAATAACTGAAAGTCATACCTATGGGGCAGCATGTGCCCCCACCTTTGCAAACATTGTCTTGCTGAGATGGAAACTTATGACTTTGTTCAAGCTCCCTTTATTCAAAAAATGGATACTTTTATGGATGAATTGCAGTCCTAATACCACTTTTTTAAGATTTACCCACCACTTTGACCCAGCTCAGATCCAATACTTGGACATTGAAATCAAGAAAGACCAGTATTGTGGTATGGATCCACAGATTTACAGGAAGTGCACCTTCTGTAATTCTTTTTTGCCGTACACCAGCTGTCACCCTTTCCGTCAAAAGAGGGAGATTGTGAAAAGCCAACTTATCAGTATTTCTCACCTGACATCTGATAATAACAACTGTCTAACACAGGTTTGACACCCTCAAATCTATGTTTTTGGAAAGAGGGTATCCTGAAACTCTTCTTGATAATCTTCAGAAGGACGTGTGGAAAGAAGAGACAATAGGTACACCCCTATTATTAGGCATGGCCTTGATAATATTAAGTTGAAAGAAGATGAATGAAATTAAGGATACTTTTGGCCGTACCAATATGGTTTTACACTACTCATTGGTGTCTAAAGACATCCAAAATGTGGTGCAGAGAAATTGGGCCGCCTTACATTGTGATGAGGGCCTCAAACAAAATCTTCATGATTTCCCTTCATTCACCTTTAAGAACAAGCCTAACATAAACGGTTATTAAAGAAACCAATTGTTTCCAGACAAACTGACTCGTGACCTATGATAAAATGTGGATGCTGCCATCAGTGCCCTTATACTGAAACCATCTATGAAGGTCACAAAATAGAAAAAAATAGGGGTAAGAACATCTGTGGTAAGTTCAATTGCCGAACAGAGAGGTTAGTCTACCTGGCAAAATGTATGTCCTGCCCTGCCTTCTACATTAGTAAGAATAAAAATGCACTAAACAGAAGGATATACCAACACCCTTATAGTATATTCAAAAGGGACATGAAGAGTGCTTTGATTATTATGCTTGCATATGTTCCAATTTCAAGAAGTTCAGTTTTCTGGGTCTTGAACAGGTAAAAGCAGTACCTTTGTTGGCATTTGGGAACACAGACTTCTACATTGTGAGCTGTATTGCCAGCTGGCTTTAGATGCAGAAAATCCACCTAGATTGCATGACTATATTTCCATTGCTAGTGAATTTAAAAGAAAAGCCAATATAATTTGAGCAAAATGTTATAACTGTTATGGTTTTCTGCAGTATTTTGATATTCTAGATTTGTTTTTAGCCATTTTTACTTGGGTTCATGTGGAAGTGTTTTTTGGTGTGCGTACAACTTTAAAAACTTTCCTGGGCTTTGTTTAGCCTATATGTTGATTGACAGTTCCTGGGGGTGTGGTTTTACTTCTCTGAGTTTTTAAATTCTGTGTTTAGAGGTGTTTTTGTGGTTCTGAAGAAGTCTATGTTTAGACAAAAGTGCTTAACCATGAACTGAAGTGGTTTTACCAAGAAAGGATTGTTTCTTTCTACAACAGCTGCAAACTGGAGTAGTTTCTACCATTGCTGGATTCATTTGCTGTGCTCTTTGGCTTCCTGGTCAGTTGTTTGCTCACTTTTTGGATATTTCTTTGAATCTTTTTCTTCTGTAATAACACAAAATTTGGGAGCATTTTTTTTTTAATTTTTTTTTATGTTTTTAATGTTTTTCATGTTTTTTACATTTCTTATGCATTTCATAATTTGTTATGTTAAACTAAGTTTAGGTGACATCTTTCAGCAATGATTAATAACCATGGAACAATATGTAATTTAAGCTATGGAGTAAAGACGTTTAATAGGGGTGTATAGCTTTAAATTTCATGAATGAAAGAGAGCTTGGTTCTCATGTGACCTAGGATGTTATATAAGCTCCATTTCTGTTCATTACTGTTTTATCTGAAGAATTTTTGCATTTATTAAAACTAAAGCGCTAAACCAAATGCTTTAACAGCTTTTGAGTGTTTTTTCAGATTGTTTCCTGCTGGAGCCATGAGTTGGAGTCTCTGCTGTAACATACTTTTCTTCTTGGTTTGTAAACTTTGTTTTGGAACATCCAATATCTTTCTTGTATTTCTACAGAATACGGCTGTTCCAGAACATATCTCATTTCCCAAATTTCAGATTATTTTCCACCCCGTTGTTTTTCTATTTGTAATCTTTCTTCATTTGTTAAAAATTGTGTGTCTTCCAATATAATTCCATCTACATCATGTGTATTATAGTACTCTAAAATCTCTATTCTTACTAAATTCTTTATACTATTTACGTTTACAGAAAGCACTCTAAGTTTCACTTTCCCTTTTCCTTAGATTCATGGTTTCATTACTTCATAGCTAATTACTAGGCTAGCTTTCTTTATAGGTCATTTTAAGTCTAAACAATTTCCCTGCAAAAAGTGAGAATCAAACACTATATCTTGTGTCTGTGAGTCAGACACCTTAACCATTATACCAACCCCCAATCATTAGCTGTATATATATCATTTTCATCCATTTCCTTGTTTTTTTATTTATCCCTTTAAATTTTCTAATTCTGTCTTTTGCTCTTTTACCGATAGAATTATTTGTTTTCTTTTACTACCTCCTACTTTATGTCCTCTTCATCACTTATGTCAGAACCTTCTTCTGTGTCCTCTTTATTATTTTTTTCTCATTTAATTTTATTTTATTTCTCTTACTTCTAAAATCTATTTTTGTTCATTTTCGTCTCTTTCTTTTTTCTTTTTCCTTACTCTAATTTTCATTTTTGAGATCAGTCCATAAATGTCCAATTCTATTGCATTTATAACATTTCAGTTCTCATTTTTTGCATTGTGTCCTATTTCCCACAAATATAACATTTCCTTTTGTTACAGTTACTTAGCAAACATCCTTCTTTTCCACAAAAAAAAAAAAAAACAATCTTGGGTTGCCCTCACTATTTTACAACACTCCTGTTCCCCTCCGCATTTATCATACTTGGTATATGTATATTTTTTCTCTTCTATTTTTAACAAAATATTACAATCCCAACCACCAGTCCATAAACTCCTTTTGTCATAAACTTTTGCAATGTCCGGTACTTCTTTACATAAAATTTTCAAATGCCCTTTCAAAGTCTCTCTTTCTATCTCTGTTCAAAATTGTGCATATATTTTCTGTTTTGTTTCCCTGCTAAATGCTTTTATCATTTAAAGATGCCATAGGTTACAGTCTTTCTTTATTCATATTCTCCAAAAAAATGTCATTGAAAAAACAGTCTCAGATATAATGTCACAAAATGTCTTTTTGATAATAAGGATATGTGCTCTTACCTCATGAGCCTTTACATCCAAATGAGCTATTGAATTGTCTCACGCTTTATAACTGTCCATTTTTTGTCTTCTTTATTTTTAATTTTTACCACAGACTTCCATTTTTCATTTTCTTCTGCCTTCTTTTCTGTTACTTCATTTTTGCCTTCTTTGACTTTTTCTGCATATGTTTTCTTTTCCATCTCACCACTATTATTTAGGATTATCTCTGCATCCTCCTTTTGTATTTTGTTCATAATGTCCACCAAGAAACATCATTTTCTGGTTCATTCTGTACCACCATTTCTGTAAGTAAATCACCCCACAACCCTCTAAACTTCAGGGTTGTAATTATGCATCCACCATTTGTTGACTAATCTCCATCACATTTCCTCAGAATCCTGCAGATACTCTCCACTTTTGATATTTGCTTTCTCCTTCGTCTGTTTCACTCCTAAATCATCTCCTTCTCTTTTCATCTATTTCCCTGTTTCTCCAGGCCAACACTGTACCTGGAACAAAAGCAGGAAGAGCTCCTTCAAAATGGGAGCCACTTGCAACATGACAAGTAGATGGAATTTCCCTGGTGTCCTGGCCAATTCTTTCCTAGTTATCATGAATATCACTTTAGATCTCCACTGAAAATAGGCAAGAAACCTTGTGAGACTAACCTGGTTAATGTAACATAAATATATGATTAAATAAATAAATAAATAAATATAGAATGCAACAATTGTTGGTGCTGTTCCTTGATGGATGGTCAAGCTATTGTCCCAATCAGCAGCAATTTCTAACTTGCCAGATTTTGTGATGAGGGTGACATATAATGACACTAAATATTCTGTCACAGCTGTAGCCCCTGGCATTACTGTTCTCCAGCATGAACAAGATATTACTGAGGACACATAGGTGACATTCAAGAAATCTCCTTTTCAGTGCCCTTGTATAGTCAGTCCTGACATCAAGACAAGCCTTGAAAATATGGAAAAGAAAGCCAAAATATGCTGCTGGCATTAATTTGCAACAATCTCAACACTCCTTTTCCAGAATCTGGATCATCTGATGCCAGATATGGTTAAGGTGTTGTGCAGAACAAAAGAAAGCCGTCAATGGTTTGGCTTAGCCTGACTATTCAGGGAAACTTTCAGAAGGATTGTGGTCGCAGAACAAAATGGTCCTTCCCAGTCCAAGGTGGTCCTGGTATCCCTATGGACATACATCATCATCATCATCATCCCTGAGGAAATGCTCAACTGTCCCACTCTGGTTGCTGTCCTGGTCCACTTGTTTTTCTGCCATTCTAACTGGCAAGCTCTCACCAATGGCACATAAATTGACAGAGTTATATCCAGAGAGTAAAATATGCCTTTCCTCATTTGATTACATCCACAATTGCTCCCCTTGACTGATATTCCACTCTATCATAATTATGTTGCAATAAGTAAGGAGATTAGCCTTTAAAAAAGCAGGATCATCCAAGATGCCCCAACGGGCCAAAAATGATTGTGTTATTACTCCATATTGTTTTTAGAAGAAAGAAAGCAAGAATGGAAAGTAACTTGAAATACAGCAGCACGCTATTAACCAAATCAGTATCCAATCAGTATCCAAAACAGCAAAAAAACGAGGTAAGCACCAGGAAATGACGTTCAAGATTTAATCCACAAGTTCAAGACAATATTTCAAGTAAAATACAAGCCAAAAGTAAGCGCTTTCGTCTCCTGCAATGGAGACTTCTTCAGACTAATGGCTTACACTTAAACAAAACCTTTTTAAATACTAAAATAGCAGTCAATTAAACTTAATTGACAATCAAGCATTAAAAGCTGAATTAGCAGTTTTAAAATAACAGTCAGCCTAATGCTGACAAATACCTCTAACTAAAATCCCTAATGATTCAGTCCCTTCCTTTTTAAATACATAATAAATTCTTCTCTGTTATTAAGTCCTGGGGGAAAACATGCATTTAATCTAACCTGCCAGCAGTATTCCAACCACCCTAATTCTTCTTCTACATTAATACTTTTAATATTAGGATGCACTGAATCTATTACCAAATACTTAAAATTAATTTTACATCTATTTTCCACATAATGCTTACCCATAGCATTTTTTACATCACCCTTACCAATAGCATAGTGGTGTTTATAGATTCTCCTATACAATTCTCTTTTTGTTTTGCCTACATAAAAGGAGCTACATTCTACACATATTAATACATAAACAACATTTTTAGATCTATATGTGAATCTACCTGAGACTTCTACTAAAGTTTTCCAAAGTGTAATTTCGTGACTTTTGATGTATAAATATTGACAATAATTACAATTGAATCACTTTACCATTCCTTTCTTTTCTTCCACAGCCTTATTTTTATTTAACTTCTTTTGAAAAAAGTCTTTAAAATTTTTTGCTCTTTTTTCTACAAATTTTGGTTAATCTCCTAATTTCTTTATAATTTCACTATTTCCTTTTAATATTCCCCAATTCCTTCTAACTATACTTTTAATAGTATTAGAATCAGTACTATTCTATAATGCTAAAGCTGTGGTAAAATCTACAGAGATTTTCTCCTTTGGTTTATCTGCAATTATATTGTTCCCTTTCATAATTTCTTCTGCTTTCACCTTATCTACCATTTCTTGGGGGTAACCTCTACTTAACATTCTCTTGCAAAAATTGTCAGCTTCAACATGAAAGATTTCATCATCTTTCGTCAAATTACTAATTCTATTTATTTGACCTTTGACAATGTTCCACTTGGTCTTTTTTGGATGTAAACTTGAATAGTGTAAATACATGTTTTGAAATTCTTTTTTATGGATTTTAGAAACTAATTTGCCATCAGATTTATAGATCATAAGATCTAAAAAATTAATTATTTCTGTATTAAAGTTATGCATAAACTTAATATAGGAACAGACATTGTTGATATATTTTAAAAATGTATTTAGTTCATCGACAGTGCCATCCCATATTATCAGAACATCGTCGATAAATCTCAACATTTTGATAATATTTTTTGCAAAAACACTTTCAAAAATGTTGGCTGACTCCTATCCCTGCATAAAAATGTTAGCATAACTAGGGGCTAACGCAGCACCCATAGCAACCCCATTTGTTTGCACAAATAGTTGATCATAAAATGCTAAGTAATTGTAGCTCAAAACCAAATCTATCATCTCTATGCATGTATTAGTAGAAAATTCTCTCGATTTCAGTAGCTCCATTCTAACCATCTCCATACCTTCTTTGTTTGGTATCATTGTGTATAAATAATTGTCTAAAGTTAGTAATATATCAGAGTCAAAGACCTTAATATTATTAAGTTTATTCATACAATCATAGCTATCTTTTATATATGTGACGCTCTTTGGTACCACTTTTTGTAGGTGTTTATCTACTAAAATAGACATTCCCTCTGTCTTACTATTTCTACTGGCTACTATTGGTCTTAAAGGAGGAGAATCGATATTTTTATGGATTTTAGGTATTCCAAAAATCCTACTAATCTTGGGATTATTATTAATTATGTTTCTTTTCATTTTCTCATCGATTCTTCCAGCATAGAACCACTTATCTATGCAAGATTCTATTAATAAGAATCCTTTCTTTATTTCTATTAGATTAACTGGTTTATAAAAATTACAGTCAGATAATATTTCTTTCATTTTTCTTTCATAATCATCCCTGTCCAACAAAACCATTGA
Source organism: Protopterus annectens (assembly GCF_019279795.1). Taxonomy (NCBI): domain Eukaryota; kingdom Metazoa; phylum Chordata; order Ceratodontiformes; family Protopteridae; genus Protopterus; species Protopterus annectens. The sequence goes on from NC_056747.1 coordinate 1,303,378,984, forward strand.
ACCTCCATTGCCAGCCGTAAAAATAAATATGTTTTCATCTTTAACTAAGGCATCAAAACATTCTTTCTCTTTTTTAGTTAAATTATGATATTTAAAGTTGCTATCATTTTCTAACATTTCGAGCATCTGCATTTCACACATATTAAGAAACATTTCCAGTTCTTTAGATAAAGGTGGATTATAACTGCTAGGTTTATAAAATTCACAGTTATTTTGTTTTTGATTTCCAAGTATTAATTTGAGGTTTAATTTCCTCACATAATCTCTTAACTCCTTGACCATCACTAATTTATTTGCCCTTTGTGCCGGGGCAAAATTCCACCCCTTATTCAGTACACAGCAGTCATCATAAGAAATATTCTTGCTACATAAGTTAATAATCTTAAAGTTCACACTGTTTACATCTTCCATTGCTTTTGTTGGCCGTTCTAGTTCCTTCTTGGACCTTTCCTCCCACCCCAGTTTTTTTTGTGGCTGTTGTTTTTTATAGTCTATTTTTTCATTATGACCATCTGCTGCATACCTCTCAACCTGGAAACATCAAAAATCTGGACAAAGGTCCATGAAAAATAGGTACAGATCTGTACGCTGATTAACATAACATTTGCATGCATAATTATGTAACCACGTACACTCCAGTGGAATTATGGGATACCAGCTTTCAAATGTAACCTGATGAACAGGCCACCAAATTATGGCCCCAGAGTCCCCCACAGCCTTTCCAATGTCCCATTACTTGGCTATTTCACCCCATTTACCATAAACAATGTAATGTGCATACTGCTTTACTTCTGCAATGATTATTTGGATCTCATTTAAAATGTATTTTACATTTTATGCACTAACACTAATAGACATCTGCTAAACAAAGCAATACAATTTCACAATGAAAATAGTATTGGCATTAGAACTTATCTGCCCTTGAAAGAGCATTGAAACCCACATTCAAAGAAAATAAATTCTGGCCAGTAGTGGATAAAGATTACCTTTGGGCTGTTTTCAAATCATAAGCCCCTTGCACACGAAACATACACATGTTCTTTGATACACCTTTGACTATTAAATTATATTCCTTGTATAATACAGAACACTTGTTAGAGTGCATTTTAAATGTATTGTTTTGTACATTTTTCCAGTAAACAATGATACAAAATGCATGAACCAATAATGACAAAACTGCCCAATTCAGAATATTTCAATCATAAAAGTCTGCTCAAATGTCTGCAATCCAGCAGTATCAATAAATATGCACAATCTCTGCAGAAGTAAAAGTCATCTAAATAATTCCACATTAAAGAGATCTGTAACTAATTAAAGAGGTTGCTGCTAGTAAACAACATTAGATTTCATTGTTTCATCTACAAATAAAGTGCCTGCTGCCCTTGAAGAATAAATTGCTTATGTTATATTAAAAAAGCCAGTAATATTTCAATAGGGAATGGATGGCAAATTGATAACTGGTTCATAGTTGCTAGGTAACTCCTCCAAAGGTGGACATTTTCAGGACTGCAGCATCCACCCCCTTTAAAAATACAACACAGAACAGTAGCCACAATCCATTTATATACTGTGGGAGTAGAACCCACAGCCTTCTGCATCAAAAAGCAAATATTCTACCTGTTGTGCTACTAACACTAACACAGACTTTATGTAAGCAGCACTAAACTTCTCTCCCACTGAGAAACTATGCAGCACAAGAAAGAAAGAAATCTGGAAGAAGCCAAAATTTATTGGGGGGAGGGACAAAGGCCCAAGGTACAGGGTTTGAACCTGAATAATTGTTACCACAAGGCATGGCTAACTGGGGAATTTTACACACCCACACACACACACACACACACACACACACACACACACACACACACACACACACACACAGTTTAAAATACAGCAGCAGGCAGGTAAAAAAGAAAACCAGACTAAGCTTGCAAGTCTGATAAATTAATTGCACAGTACACAGCACACTGAAAGCTAAATTAACTGCTCAGTGCACACTGAAAGCTTAATTAATTGCACAGTGCACACTGAAAGCTAAATTAATTACAAACACACCAAAGGTAAAAACACAGCAGCTGGGAAAAAGAAACACAGACTAAGCTTGCAGCTCTGATAAATTAATTGCACATTGAAAGCTAAATTAATTGTACACTGCAAAGCTTGCTTAGTAGTGGCAGCAGATAAACTGAAACACCTGATAAAACTGAAACGGCAAACAGGACTTGCAAATGCAGCTTGCAGATGACCTGAAATTAAGTCATTTAACATAAAAAATGAGATTTACAAATGCAGCTCAGCAAAAAAACAGAAACGCACAGACTTCTGATAAATTAATTGCACACTGAAAGCTTGCCCAGTAGTTAGGCAGATCAACACATGCACACACCCCTTGCCCGGTAGTTAGGCAGATCAACACATGCACACACCCCTTGCCCAGTAGTTAGGCAGATTAACACATGCACACACCCCTTGCCCAGTTAAGGAGATCAATGGTTGCAGTAGATAAACTGAAATGGCCCCAACAAAGGTTAATGCACTTATGAACAGCAAACACACCAGCAGATAAACTGAAATGGGACTCACAAATAACATAAAACCTGAAATGCACGGACTTTGGATAAATTAACTGCACCCTGAAAGCTGCTGAAATGAGCAGATAAACTGTAATGGCACAGATAAAACTTGCATGCATACTTGCAGTAGTTAAAAAATAAAGAGAGAGATAAACTGAACAGCATTACACATCTGAGCAGCAGATAAAACATAAAACTTGTCTTGCACACTTGCCCAGCAGATAAATGAGCAGGTAAACTGCACAACACTTTGCCATGCACGAACCTCTGATAAATGAACTGCACAGTGAAAGCTTACACACCAATGGTTAATGCCACAGACGTATGAATGCAGCAGATGAAACCTTCAGCAGATAAAACGTGAGCAGCAGATAAAACCTGCACACACACTTGGCCAGTAGTTAAAAATAAAGAGAAACTGAACAAGTCAACAGTTACAGCTCAGCAGCAGATACATCATACAACATTAAGCTTGCACACTTGCCCAAATAGATAAACGAGTTGAGCAGGTAAACTGAAATGGCCCACAAAACTGATAATGCATATGAACATCTCAGCAGCAGATAAAGTTTTCCAAACACAGCTCAGCAGGAGATAAACTTGCACATGCACACTTTCCCAGTAGATAAACTGAAACAGGACTTACGAAGGCAAACAGTCCAGCTCAGCAGCAGCAACTTGCCTGGCTGCAGATAAAATAAAGAAAAACTGAAATGGCCTGAGTGCATGAACTTATGATAAATTAAATGCAAGCTGAAAGCTTAGGGACCTGTTTCTTACCTGAAGGCTGAGACTTGATGTGGGCAGGTACGGCTGCCATTAGTGTTGCTGCCTGGTTCTCGCTGCTGTATTCCCACTCGCAGCCAGCCGGAAATAATGACGTGAGCTCCTTGAGCTCAATTCCGACTGGCTGGTAGCCCTGATGGTGCTGACGCCATCGTGCACGTGATGACGTCAGCTCCAACAGCACGATTTTTAAAAAAATAAAAAAACTGAAGCAAACAAATCAGAAATGAAGGGGTGCCAATCGGGAATCGTGGCACCCCTTCATTTGGACCCCAGAACTCGGCAAATACCGAGTAATTCGGTATGGTTGGGAGGTATGATCTGCTGTCACTTGGGCCCATGTTCTTCTTTGATTATCTATTCTTTGATATACCTCAATAATTTGTTTGCTTTCATCTCTCAGAGTTCCTTTTAGATGTGCTTCCTCACTGTTTGTTTTAGTTTTACTGGTATCTTTAACTTTGGGTCTCACTGCTGGTTCATTTGCTTGTTGTTTAGTGTCCCCTGTAGTATTGAAATGAACATCAGCCACAACAACTTGCATATTATTCCTACTGCCCAGTCTTTCCAACCTCCTTACAGTATTAACTTCTTCTAAACTGACAGCACTTGCACTAGCATCTTTGTGTGTAATATTGCTGGCATTAGCTTGCAACCGTAACCTATATGCTGTAGCAACACCATTTGCGTATTCATTTCTATCTCTATAAAATTTTTTGGTTTTACTTTGACACAACTCCTCGTTTAATTTATGTAAATTTTCTTGGATAAGGACCATTTTACTATTGAAATTGACCCTGGAAGTATTGTCTTTAAGCATATCATAATTCATTTTGACTTTAGTGGTTATATCTTCTATTTTACTCATATTGGCATCACGCAACAGTTCCATATATTGAAGTCCCGCCCTTTGATTAATATCAAGCCATTTATCAGTAAATTCCTTGGGTAAATCTCTACCCGCTGGCAATTTTTTTATTCTCAGTCCTCTGGGGACTTGTTGCACTTTTAAACAATTTTCAGAAAATAAGTTGTCCCACTGAAGACGTTTTAGGGACAGCAAATCTTTCTCTAACCAGTTAAACCTCTTTTGTATATTGTAAACAGAGCCGGTGTTTGATTCCGGTACAACATGGCCCTCAAGAGAAAATGAATTAACAGGCGGGGCTAAACACCCCCTCAATAAATCTTCATCATTAATAGTATTCAACATAGTTCTTCTTTGATTCTTATTGATAGAATTTACAGTACCTTCTTCATTCACGATGAACGAACCGCTCAGGGTATCGTTCAAAACACAACCAGCGGAAAAAGCTGCAAAACTGATGCCTGAAGCAGAACCTCTTTTCATGACTGCCACACTGCAACAAACACTCAATGAACTTGAAATACAGCAGCACGCTATTAACTAAATCAGAATCCAAAACAGCAAAAAAACGATGGCAGCACCAGGTAAAGGTGATGTAAAAAATGCTACGGGTAAGCACTATGTGGAGAATAGATGTAAAATTAATTTTAAGTGTTTGGTAATAGATTCAGTGCATCCTAATGTTAAAAGTATTAATGTAGAAGAAGAATTAGGGTGGTTGGAATACTGCTGGCAGGTTATATTAAATGCATGTTTTCCCCCAGGACTTAATAACAGAGAAGAATTTATTATGTATTTAAAAAGGAAGGGACTGAAGCATTAGGGATTTTAGTTTGAGGTATTTGTCAGCATTAGGCTGACTGTTGTTTTAGAACTGCTAATTCAGCTTTTAATGATTGATTGTCAATTAAGTTTAATTGACTGCTATTTTAGTATTTAAAAATGTTTTGTTTAAGTGTAAGCCATTAGTCTGAAGAAGTCTTCATTGCAGGAGATGAAAGCGCTTACTTTTGGCTTGTATTTTACTTGAAATATTGTCTTGAACTTGTGGATTAAATCTTGAACGTCATTTCCTGGTGCTGCCATCATTTTTTTGCTGTTTTTGAAGAATGGAAAGTAAACCAATCAGCCTTGTACTAGATTAAAGTGTTTTATCTTTCCACCTCATACTAGATTAAAGTGTTTTATCTTTCCACCTCATACTAGATTAAAGTGTTTTATCTTTCCACCTCATACTAGATTAAAGTGTTTTATCTTTCCACCTCATACTAGATTAAAGTGTTTTATCTTTCCACCTCGTACTAGATTAAAGTGCTTTATCTTTCCACCTCATACTAGATTAAAGTGTTTTATCTTTCCACCTCGTACTAGATTAAACTGTTTTATCTTTCCACCTCGTACTAGATTAAGGTGTTTTATCTTTCCACCTTGTACCAGAGTAAAGTGTTTTATCTTTCCACCTCGTACTAGATTAAAGTGGTTTATCTTTCCACCTCATACTAGATTAAAGTGTTTTATCTTTCCACCTCGTACTAGATTAAAGTGTTTTATCTTTCCACCTCATACTAGATTAAAGTGTTTTATCTTTCCACCTTGTACTACATTAAAGCTTTTTATCTTTCCACCTCATACTAGATTAAAGTGTTTTATCTTTCCACCTCGTACTAGATTAAAGTGTTTTCTTGCCACCTTGTACTACATTAAAGCTTTTTATCTTTCCACCTCATACTAGATTAAAGTGTTTTATCTTTCCACCTCATACTAGATTAAAGTGTTTTATCTTTCCACCTTGTACTAGATTAAAGTGTTTTATCTTTCCACCTTGTACCACAGTAAAGTGTTTTATCTTTCCACCTCATACTAGATTAAAGTGTTTTATCTTTCCACCTCGTACTAGATTAAAGTGTTTTATCTTTCCACCTTGTACCAGAGTAAAGTGTTTTATCTTGCCACCTCGTACTAGATTAAAGTTTTTTATCTTTCCACCTCATACTAGATTAAAGTGTTTTATCTTTCCACCTCATACTAGATTAAAGTGTTTTATCTTTCCACCTCGTACTAGATTAAAGTGTTTTATCTTTCCACCTTGTACCAGAGTAAAGTGTTTTATCTTGCCACCTCGTACTAGATTAAAGTTTTTTATCTTTCCACCTCATACTAGATTAAAGTGTTTTATCTTTCCACCTCATACTAGATTAAAGTGTTTTATCTTTCCACCTCGTACTAGATTAAAGTGTTTTATCTTTCCACCTTGTACCAGAGTAAAGTGTTTTATCTTTCCACCTCGTACTAGATTAAAGTGTTTTATCTTTCCACAGACATTTTGAATAGAGTGTAGTTATTCCTCCCATGCTTCTCTGATGTGCACTTTGGCCCTCCAGGACACCTAACTTTATATCAAGATCGACATGGAGTATAAGAGGTTCCTCACATCTTACTAAGAGGCAGTCACTGCCAAATGGACTCAATATAGTCTCACTTCAGACCTTGTGGTGCTCATCAAATGCATCTCATTCATGGCATCCAGCCAAAGGCTGCAAGGGGCCAACCTTTTCCTGCTTAGATGTTTGGCTCCAAGTTGCTCCATCTCATGAGAAAATGTTTTCGACTAGGGAGTCCCTCCTGAACTTGTTCCACCTCTGAAAATGACTGCAAACCTTGTTAAGTTACAGTTAAATCCATCCCAGCTGTTCACTTTCATGGGTGCAGTCCAAACCCCTCAGCATACATGGTGCATCTGTCTTCAGACAAGATTCAGTCTTTTGAAAATAAAGTTGATCTTTTCCTACATTCTAAAAGAGTATCTCCTCAGTTTTGTCTCAAGACAATAGTCTTTGCAGCTGTCATTCCCATAATGCTCTATGTTAGGTAAGATATGAGGGTACCGTACTGCAACAGAATGTAAGAGTACAGGTGTGTAAGTTGTCAGATCCCATGTCCCTTCAGGTGTGCATTTTGAAACCTTGCAAAAAGCACCAAAATGGTGGATGCATTTGTCCAGTATTATAGATGGCAGCCCCTTCCAGACACCCACTCCCTTCAAGGCAGTTATAATAGAGGCTTCAGCCCTAGGGTGGCAATACATTACAAGGCATAAACTCTCTAACATGTTTGGATTTTTGCAGAAGCAAGTCTATACATCATAATTTTTGGAGATGACAGCAGTCCTTTTGAACCTTCAAGCCATTCAGGACTCTCTATTCAGGATGTAATAGCCATCCACTGGGACAACATGACAGTTGCAGTAAATGAACAAGCAGGAAGGAACCAAACTGGAACCTGGCTGATTTTTTTTCTTGTGAGATTTTTGCAGTACCATTTATATAGATAAGGAGCTGGATTGGTCCTGTTAATAATCCTGACATTCTGCTTACCATTCTTTCATTCACGTGTCTAACATTTGTAATCCTTATCACTTGGGAAGGACTCAATGCTGTAGGGAGGCATTGCAGAATAGGTACTTTTTTTAAATGCAGGTCATTTCAAATCTGTTTAGAATGCTCATGATCCTTATATATGGTACAATGTCCAGTGCAGTGCTAAATTCAAAACACAATATCAAGACACTAGTTTTTGATAAAAAAATACAAGATGAAGTAACTTTTTGCTCTAGCTGTGGGCAATAGAACTCATTGTATTCATTTTCATTCTAATGGTTTGCCTGGTTTCTTTATTTGTGTTCATGTTATCCTTTCTGTATTCCCATATTAGCCTTTCTATATACCCATATTATCCTTTCTGAATTCCTATATTATCCTTTCTATATTCCCATATTATCCTTTCTGTATTTCTGTATTATCCTTTCTGTATTCCCATATTATCATTTCTATATTTTCATATTATCCTTTATATAGTCCCATATTATCCTTTCTATATCCCCATGTTATCCTTTCTGTATTCCCATATTATCCTTTCTATATTCCCATGTTATCATTTCTATATTCTGATATTATCTTTTCTATAGTCCCATATTATCATTTTTATATTCCCATGTTATCCTTTCTGTATTACCATATTATCCTTTCTATATTCCTATGTTATCATTTCTGTATTCCCATATTATTCTTTCTATAGTCCCATATTATCCTTTTTATATTCCCATGTTATCCTTTCTGTATTCCCATATTATCCTTTCTATATTCCCATGTTATCCTTTCTGTATTCCCATATTATCCTTTCTATATTCTCATGTTATCCTTTCTGTATTCCCATATTATCCTTTCTATAGTCCCATATTATCCTTTTTATATTACCATATTATCCTTTCTGTATTCCCATATTATCCTTTCTATAGTCCCATGTTATCCTTTCTGTATTCCCATATTCTCCTTTCTATATTCCCATGTTATCCTTTCTGTATTCCCATATTATCCTTTCTATAGTCCCATATTATCCTTTTTATATTCCATTGCCACCATGTCTTTCCTTTCTTTCCATCAGGTTGGGATAGGTTCATAGGTTAGTACTAGGCTAATTGCCTTTGTGGGCCATTTTAAGCCTAGCCAATTACCCCAAGTGAGAATCAAACCCTGCACCTTGTGTTTGCCAGGTAAACACCTTAACCATTATGCCATCCTCCCACCCAATAGCTTTCAGTAATGGAGAGGTTGATTACAATAAAAAGAGGAAAAGATGGGCATTGCCACTATGTCTTTCCTGTACACGTTCCAGCTCTTGAAATCTACTTCAGTATTTAAACAAGTGTTTTGAATAGGAAAGGGAAGAAGCCAGTATTTTCTGGATGTTTCCTTGTGCCTCCCCACTAACTACATTAAACGCTTGTTCATGAAACTCCTAAAGCTGTCACATAGGCACTTATATTCTCTTTTAGGGAGGTGCAGACTATTGTGTCAGCAAATACTTACACATATCCAAATGGACTGACAGTGTATATCTATCTATCTATCTATCTATCTATCTATCTATCTATCTATTTGTCTATCTATCTATCTATCTATCTATCTATCTATCTATCTGTCTATCTATCTATCTATTGTCTATCATCTATCTATCTATCTATCTATCTATCTATCTATCTATCTATCTATCTATCTATCTATCTATCTATCTGTCTGTCTGTCTATCTATCTATCTATCCATCTATCTGTCTATTTTATGTTAACAATGTTAGTCCCGCTACACTAGTAGCCTTTTTTCAGGGGAGACCCACTCAATGTGGTATTTTTACTAACTAGGGGAAATTCCTACTCTTTTTAATAAATTCTGTGAGATTTTTTACATTCACATAATCTATCAATAACTCAAGCAGATGAAATCTCAGTTTAAAGTGTTATCTGAAGAACTGTACACTCAAATGTGTATTTGTTTAAAGGGATAGTCCATCTGGGCAGAAAGCTACTCATTTTCAGTGGAGGCCTGGAAGAAATGCTCCAGAATTCCAACATTATATAAAGAATGGTGTAAATAGAGATAAGCCAATAATCAACTAATATACAACATTTAAAACAAGTATCATTAATTCATAGCAACATCATGTGATGTGAAAGCTGAGCAACTGAGACTGGATACGCTTCAGAATTTTTGAGAGTGGAAACACCATGGCTATAGGCCTGAAGTTTGACATCTCATTTGAGTTTCCATCTTTGTGTAGGTGAAGAATGTAGAACTTTTTCCATCGGGTTGGGACATAGCTTTCCGTAATGGAGAGGTTTATTACAATAAAAAGAGGAAAAGCTGGGCATCGGCAGCAATATTTTAAGTACTCAGATTGTATGCTAAGGGCAATGTTGGTAGGTTTTAAGGTTGGTAACAGTTTTGTGATTGTAGAAACTGAGATGGGTTTGAGTGTCAATGTTTTGGAGTCTAAAGAGGGAAGCAAATAATACTGTGTGTAACTCCATCTTCACAAACGACAAGGAAAGAAATGAGTCAGAGTGGAACATAGGTTCATAGGTTAGTACTAAGCTAACTGCCCTTGTGAGCCATTGTAAGCCTAGCTAATTATCCCTTGTGAGACTCAAACCCTGCACCTTGTGTTTGCAAGGCAAACACCTTAACCATTAGGCCACCCTCCCAACAGAAAAGAGGAAGGATATTTGGCACAAACTCATATACCATGGAAAGGTCTAGAAAGAAAACTGCTGGAATCAATGAAAGTAAAGGCACAGGCTCCTGACAGCATAGGCCCAGGATCCTAAGCAGGCTGCCTGACAGCATAGGCCCCAGGATCCTAAGCAGGCTCCTGACAGCATAGCCCCAGGATCCTAAGCAGGCTGCCTGACAGCATAGGCCCCAGGATCCTAAGCAGGCTCCTGACAGCATAGCCCCAGGATCCTAAGCAGGCTCCTGACAGCATAGCCCCAGGATCCTAAGCAGGCTGCCTGACAGCATAGCCCCAGGATCCTAAGCAGGCTGCCTGACAGCATAGCCCCAGGATCCTAAGCAGGCTGCCTGACAGCATAGCCCCAGGATCCTAAGCAGGCTGCCTGACAGCATAGCCCCAGGATCCTAAGCAGGCTGCCTGACAGCATAGCCCCAGGATCCTAAGCAGGCTGCCTGACAGCATAGCCCCAGGATCCTAAGCAGGCTGCCTGACAGCATAGCCCCAGGATCTTAAGCAGGCTGCCTGACAGCATAGCCCCAGGATCCTAAGCAGGCTGCCTGACAGCATAGCCCCAGGATCCTAAGCAGGCTGCCTGACAGCATAGCCCCAGGATCCTAAGCAGGCTGCCTGACAGCATAGCCCCAGGATCCTAAGCAGGCTGCCTGACAGCATAGCCCCAGGATCCTAAGCAGGCTGCCTGACAGCATAGCCCCAGGATCCTAAGCAGGCTGCCTGACAGCATAGCCCCAGGATCCTAAGCAGGCTGCCTGACAGCATAGCCCCAGGATCCTAAGCAGGCTGCCTGACAGCATAGCCCCAGGATCCTAAGCAGGCTGCCTGACAGAATCTTCAACCAGTCTCTCACCAGTAGCCAGGTCTTGAAGGACTGTAGGAAGGACAAAATGGTCCTATTCCACAACATGAGCTAGAAAGCAACCAGGACATGACAGACCCATAACCCTGACATTGGTACCAGGAAATAGCTTAGAGAAGACATTGAGAGAATGATTAGTTATTTTCTTGAAGTGCAACAAACTGCTAGATTAAATACTAACACTGGGTTTGGGGAAAAGGGTCATGTCAGCCAAGCCTGATATAGTTTTATGAATGGGATATTCTGAACCTTAGCAAAGGAAATCTGAACAATGTTGTATGTCCTGATATCAGTTAACCATATGACTCCCTAACAGGACATTGGTAGTTAAACTGAAGGGTCTTTAAACAGGAAATAACTTAAGCAAATAGGTAGAAAGACATCCATCTGGATGACAAAAAAACAAAAGATAGCATTTGGGGGCACACTGTCAAAGAAAAGAGAATTGGTTTAAAGGAGTCGACAGGAGCTGGTGTTGGCACCAGTGCTGTTTGGCATCTGGGAGTCAAACATTACAAGGGGCAGAGACATTGGATGATGGGGGTGCAAGTTTTAAAGGGTCCTGAAGAGATGGCAGAGGGGGGCTAAGAAGTGTTATGCAGAGAAGTGTGACATACTTACTCTGGGCTCTAATAACCTGAAAGCAAAACGTCAACTGAGAATAACAGCCATAAAAACATATAGCAGAAAGAAGACCTTACTGTGCTAATAGCAGAACTGAACCACCAAATGCAAACTTTGAAAGCTGTATCTAAGGCTGATAAGAAGCTGGGGGTTATCTTTACAAGATGAGACCATAGGTACAGCGGGGTTCAGATTTCAGCTAGAGTACTTTGTTCACTTCTGGTGTCCATACAAAGTATGCAGATATAAATATAGCAAGCTACTCAAAAAGGTACAAAGAAATGAGACATGGTAATAAAGGGAATGGATGCTAAGGGATATGAAAAAAGGTTATCTGAGGTAAGGCTACTTCCACCTGAGGACATGTAAGAAAGGGGCAACATGAAATGAGTGCAAGATATATAGGGACTAGTGTGATGGCATACAGCCTCCGTGGAAAGATAAAGGATGAAGGGGGCTTGCCTGTCACATTTACAGCAGAAACAACAAACTTGGCATTAAAATGTACTACTTTATTAAGAGAATGTGGATAAATGGAACAGGTTACCTCAATGGATGACAGGCTGTTAGACAAAAGATGCCCTCAGGAAGCCCTGTGCTGGATGACAGGCTGACTCTGAAATGACAGGCCTAGGACAGAAGAAATGGAAATACATACGTTATACAAGCGGGACAGTCTAGACAGGCATCCTGTCATTTTTCTTGCCCCACAACTATGTAATACGTTGTAATAAAAATAAAGTTTATGCCACTGTTTGAACCATCTTTTGTTGTCTGTAATGTTAAGTTACCTCATTGTTATCGGAGCCATGGCTGGACAGCAGTACTGAGACTGTCACCTGTGTGTTCCTCAGGTAAAGCCTGTTCCCATTTCTGCAGAATTCTGCTCCACTGCAGTTTAATCAATGCAGCAAAATCTGAACATACATATATACCTGCATACAGACATACATAACATACAGACATAGATGCAAAGTGATTAAACAAATTGGTTACAATGAGCGGGGTGATAAGATATACAGGTAGCCAAAATTCCATATGGAACACACATGTCAGAGCCAAACAAGCTTTATTTTCCATTGTTTATTCTTACTGTTTCACAAGGTATTTATTTAAGACTTGTTGACCAAGTTAGTATTCTGATCCCGACCTTTCTGTCATAACCCAGCTTTGGAGAGTGGAATATAACAAATTACAGAGTATATGCATACATGTTTTTACAGTTTATGCCAGTGTACTGGAGCATTACCACAAACTAATGAAATATAAATCATAATTTTTGAAAAAAGCATAATTTGAAAGCTAGAGAACAGGATACAAAAACAAGCCTGAATGAGACAGAGAAAAGCTAAATCAGAAAAACAATCTGGTAAAATAATGTACCAAAGATTTTAATACATGATATGTCATACATTGAATAACTTGACCCAGATTAAGGCCAGATTAGTTGTCCTGTATGCATTATTTTATCCACTGACACTCATACTGCCAATATGTATTCCCTGGCCTCATGTTGTTTTCTTCCATTTCTTCCATAAACTATTGACTTCCACCTGTCCAAAGCCATATTCATCAGTAAGAACTGACAAATAATACAAATCCCCGAAACACTAAAGCTTTTGCATGGGTGGGGAAAGACCCTCTCCATCCCTATCGTGGGGGCATTACCTCTCTCTTAACTTAAAATACTAACTGCATTGTTGCACAATCATGATTAAAGGAGAAACACCATGCAAGGGACTAACACACTGTCTATATGAACTATATTCCTGAAATTTAAGTATTAAAAAATCAAATGCAGTCAGGAAATTATAACATCAGGAATCATGGAATCGGTAAAATAACACATGGAAATGAACACCGACTGCTCATAAGGAAACTATTATCTTCAAAGAAAGAGATGTAATAGTAGAAAAGGGAAGGGGATGGAACATGTTAAAGACAGAGCTTGGAAAAGCAAAGCAGTTAAATACAATCACTTAAAAGTTAAAAGCAAGCTAGGCAAAGTCAGAATACATGTTCATCAGTATCAGTAGAAAAAGACTGTATGAAGAGATGTCATTCCAGAGCTTATGAGTCTGTGAGTCAAACAAATGTTAGGGATGGTCTTAGCAGAGTGTCTGGGAAGGAATTTGTGAACTATTGGAGGATGAATCAGCAAGTTCTGGGCATTGCTAAAGGCTTGCTGACTTGTATGCCACATGGCAAATGAAGTTATGTCATGAATTGTGTTGCAAGACAATGTTCCCCAACATTTGCTACATAGTGCTATTCATTTTGAAGTTAGAAGTCAAGGATCACAGAATTGTGTTCAGCAACATCCACAGTGTAGCATTCCGTGATTCCAAGAGAAGTGTTGAGTACCAGCCCACACTCTAAAACTGATTAAGGGAAGCTCTGACAAAATATGAGGGCAACTGGTTACTCTTCCTAAACACTAGATAATATCACATGTCCCCACAAGCTAGAAAGGAGATAATTGGATCTAAGGTGGTACATTGATAGATGATAGCATTTACTACTGAAAATATGGTGTTGTTTGGTCCTTTACTATATAATTATCGGACTCACCCTTATGGTATGGTGCTCATTGTGTTGGTGATGGTAACAAAGCATTTGCATGTACAATACCCATGGAGCTTATATGCATCTATGTATGATTGGTGAAGTATTCTTGGTGTGCATTTAGCTGGTTTTGTTGCATCCGTGCCATCTGCAAAGATTATTAATTAGGGATTGGGGAAATGATAACATAAACACTTATCAAATATGGAGAGACCTAATGATATCCTCAGTACAGATCACTGAAAGAACTCCATTTATTTATTCATTTGTTAGCCAAGTATCCCCACTACAGTGCCCCTTGTCTGGTTAAATGACTTGTTCAGTAACACAGTATGCAAATGACGGTAAGAGGAATCAGACTTTACCTTTGTAACCCTGACTCCTGAGAGCACACCATTAATGGCAGAGAGCCTGATCCTCAGCACTAACTGCCCAACTGTCCCATCCTGATATGTGAAGAGGTGAGCAACTGAAATCTGGGTCTTTCTGACAACAGACCTGTTTGTAAGACAGTGGTCAGAATAACTGACACAGTGCTTAGAGGGTGCAGTTATTCTAAAGTTCTGCAGTGGCTAATGCTAGTTCATTGAGTCACAGACTCTTCTGAGACTTCAGAAAATGTTAGTAACAAATGGCTTTGCCATTTGTCACAACTTAGTAAGCAGGGTCTATGAGAGACGTGGTAATTGTACAGTGTCATTTGTCTGAGTCCCTGCTGCCAATAATTTAAAGACTATATGTTAAGGTCGCTTTAATTTCGTTAGCTACACCTGTTTCAAACATTTTAGGCTCTAGGGATAAGAAGAATGCTGGCATAAATTTTAAGGTGTTTACCTTAAAGATACAAGGTGTAGGGTTTGGATGTCATATGGGGTAAGTGGCTGGGCTTAAACTGGCCCACAAGCATAGTTGGCCTACTTCTAATCTATGAACCTATGAACCTAAAGTCAGGATGACTCATATGGCTACTGCTGTTTGGGATGGGAACTTTATGTGAAAGCTTCCATTATCCTATGAAGAGGGATGAACATACCCATGGGCCCTAACTATCAACCCATGACTCTGTCCATGAGCACTGTCAATTCTGGTTGTCCATTTTTTCACATTTGTATAAAGAGCATTTTTCTGCTGGATGGTTTCCCAGTGTGATGACAGACCATACCTACACACCATGAGCTTCCCAGCTGAAGTGCTTAGTAAACTGTTAATGAATGTTCCACATATTGCCCATGTGATCCACGTTTAGTTTCTATGTTTTGGAGTCTGAACTTTTGTCAGTCAGACACATGTGCACTCAAAAAATAGTGCCTCATACTTCTTATTAAGTAAAACTTTTGTTGTAGACAATTTTTAAACTCTCAGAGTCAATCTTTAACCAGAATGTGTCTGGTGCACTTCCTATGCTTCAGATGAACCCTTAAACTAAAGTTATTGACAATTATTTCCTGCAAGGGTGTATCTCTGCAGCTCTCAGGAAAGTGGTTGAATGTGAGCAGGAGAGATCAAAGACAAAGCTTCTGCATGACGGGGAAACTGAAGAAGAAATCATTTTGCTGAATAGTTGGCTATGTCTGTACAGTACCAAGCACCCCCCCCCTAAAAAAGAAAATGCAACCAATATTTACTCTTCAGTTTTGTTATAAGGAGCAAACTTGGAAAAGAAATAGAAAAGATCAGTAGAGAAAAGAGAAGCGGTATTATGATGCAGTATCCATCCAGCATGGGTTTTAAACAGTTCACTCAGCAAATATAAATTAAAACACTTACATACTTAAATAAACACTTACACATATGCATACATACATACATACATACATACATACATACATACATGTATACCTAACTAAGCACATATACAGATATATACATACATACATGCATACCTAAATAAATACATACACAAATACACACATACATACATGTATAACTAAATAAACACAAACACACATACATACATGCATGTATACCTACATAAAAACATACACAAGTACATACATACATGTATATACATGTATACCTAAATAAACACATACACACATACATACATACACATATACCTAAATAAACACAAACACAAGTACATGCATGCATACATATATATACTTGTATACCTAAATAAACACATACATACATGCATACATACATACATTTATAAATAAATAAATGCATACAAAGACACATACATACATGCATACTTAAATAAGCACATACACACATGCAGAGCAAAATAAACACACAAGAATACATATATGCATACCTAAATAAACACATACATACATACATACATACATACATACATACATACATACATGCATACCAAAATAAACACATACACAGATACATACATGCATACATGCACACCTAAATAAACACATACACAGATACATACATACATGCATACCTAAGTAAACACATATACAGATACACACACACATATATATATATATATATATATATATATATATATATAGGCATACCTAAACAAATGCATACACAGATACATACATACATACATGCATACCTAAATAAACACATACACAGATACATACATACATGCATACCTAAATAAACACATAAGCAGATACATACATACATGCATACCTAAATAAATGCATACACAGAAACATACATGTATACCTAAATAAACACATACACAGATGCATACATACATGTATACCTAAATAACACATACACAGATACATGCACACATACATGTATACCTAAATAAACACAATCACAGATATATACAAACATAAATGTATATCTAAATAAACACATACACAGATACTAGATGTATACCTAACTAAACACATACACAGATACACACATACATACATGTATACCTAAATAAACACATACTCACCTACATACATGCATGTATACCTAATAAAAACATACACAGGTAGGTACATACATGTGTATACAGGTATACCTAAATAAACACATACACACATACATACATACAATCAAACCTAAATAAACGCAACACAGATACATACATACATGCATACCTAAACAAACACATACACAGATATATACATACATGCATAACTAAATAAACGCATACACACGTGCATACATACATACATGATACCTAAATACACACATACACAGATACATACATACATACATACATGTATACCTAAATAAACACATACACAGACACAGACATACATGTATACCTAAGTAAACATATACACAGGCACATACCTACATACATGTATACTTAAATAAACACATACACAGATACATACATACATGTATACCTAAATAAACACATACACAGACACTACATGTATACCTAACAAAACACATACACAGATACACATAGATACATACATACATATATAGCTAAATAAACACATACACCAATACATGCATACGTGTATACCTAAATAAACACATACACACATACATACATGTATGTATACATAAATAAACGCATACACAAGTACGTACATGCATGCATATACATGTATACCTAAAGAAACACATACACACATACATACATACACATATACCTAAATAAACACATACACAAGTACATGCATGCATACATGTATATACATGTATACCTAAATAAACACAAACATGCATGCATACATACATACAAACATGTATACCTAAATAAACACATACACAGATACATACATACATACATGTATACCTAAATAAACACATACACACATGCAGAGCTAAATAAACACAAAAACATACATATACATACCTAGATAAACACATACACACATACATACATGCATGTATACCTAAATAAACACATACACATGCATGTACATGCATGCATATACATGTATACCTAAACAACCACATACACACATACATACATACACATATACCTAAATAAACATACACACAAGTACATGCATGCATACATGTATATACATGTATACCTAAACAAGCACACACATGCATGCATGCATACATACATAATACATGCATACGTAAAAAACACATACATAGCTACATACATGCATACCTAACTGAACACATACACAGATATATATATATATATATATATATATATATATATATATATATATATATATATACATAGCTAAATAAATGCATACACAGCTACGTATATACATGTATATATGTATACATAAATAACCCCCCCACACACAGATACATACATGTATGCATACCTAAATAAACATATACACAGACACATACATGCATACATGCATACCTAACTAAACACATACACAGATACATATATATATATATATATATATATATATGAATACCTAAATAAATGCATACACAGCTATATACATACATACATGCATACATGTAAACCTAAATAAACACATACACAGATATGTACATACATACATGTATGCATACCTAAATAAGCGCATACACATGTGCATGCATATATATATATCTATATATATATATATATATATATATATATATATATATATATATATATATATATATATACCTAAAAAAATGCATACACAGCTACATACATGCATACATACATCCATACCTAAATAAACACATACACAGGCACATATATACATACATGCATACATACATGCATACCTAAGTAAACACATATACAGATACATACATATATATAGGCATACCTAAACAAATGCATACACAGATACATACATGCATACCTAAATAAACACATACACAGATGCATACAAACATAGATGTATACCTAAATAAACACATAAGCAGATACATACATGTATGTATACCTAAATAAATGCATACACAGAAACATACATGTATACCTAAATAAACACATACACAGATGCATTCATACATGTATACCTAAATAAACACATACACAGATACATACATACATACATGTATACCTAAATAAACACAATCACATATATATAAAAACATGCATGTATATCTAAATAAACACATACACAGATACTACATGTATATCTAACTAAACACATACACAGATACACCCATACATGCATGTATACCTAAATAAGCACATGCTCACCTACATACATGCACATATACCTAATAAAAACATACATAAGTAGGTACATATATGTATATATAGGTATACCGAAATAAACACATACACACATACATACATACAATCATACCTAAATAAACACAACACAGTTACATACATACATGCATACCTAAACAAACACATACACAGATACATACATACATGCATACCTAAATAAACACATACACACGTGCATGTATACATACATGCATACCTAAATAAGCACATACACAGATACATACATACATGTATACCTAAATAAACACATACGCAGATACGGGTCTACTTCTTTTGACCTAACTTTCATTTGCCTGACACTCATTTTCCTGACCCCATTTGACTGAAATTTCATTTGCCTGACACTTCATTTGGCCGACAAGTATTATTAGCAAGAAAATGGAATATGCCCCTTTCCCCACTGCAGTGCGACCCTGGAGTTAGAATATATAGTTAGGGGGAGTGGGGGACGAAGCAAACACATACACAGATACATACATACATGCATACCTAAATAAACACATACACACGTGCATGTATACATACATGCATATCTAAATAAGCACTTACCTAATAGCACATACACAGATAAATACATACATACATACATACATACATACATACATACATGCATACCTAAATAAACACATACAAAGATGCATACATGCATACCCAAGTAAACACATACACATGTGCATACATACATATATACATGCATACCTAAATAAACACATACACAGATACACACGCACATACATGTATACCTAAATAAACACATACACAGAGACATGCATACATACATACATGCATACCTAAATAAACACATACAGAGATATGTATATAAATGCATGCATACATGTATACCTAAATAAACACATACACAGATGCATGCATACATACATGCATACCTAAATAAATACATACACAGATACATACGTACATAAATACATGCATACCTAACTAAACACATACACAGATACATACATACATTCATATATGCATACCTAAATAAACACATACACAGATACATGCATACATACATGTATACCTAAATAAACACATACACAGAGACATACATACATACAGACATGTATACCTAAATAAACACATACACAGATACATACAAACATACATATATACCTAAATAAACACATACACCTATACATACATATATGCATTCCTAAATAAGAACATACACACATACATGCATACATATATACCTAAATAAACACATACACATATACATACATACATATATGCATTCCTAAATAAGCACATACATAGATATATACATGCATGTATACCTAACTAAACACATACACAGATACATACTTACATACATGTATACCTAAATAAACACATAAACAGATACATACATGCATGTATACCTAACTAAACACATACACAGATACATACATACATACATGTATACCTAAATAAACACATACACAGATACATACATACATGCATACCAAAATAAACACATACACAGATACTACATGTATACCTAACTAAACACATACACAGATACACACATACATACATGTATACCTAAATAAACACATACACAGATCCATACATTCATACATGTATACCCAAATAAACACATACACAGATACATACATACATGTATACCTAAATAAACATATACACAGATACTACATGTATACCTAAGTAAACACATACATAGATACATACATACATGTATACCTAAATAAACACATACACAGATACTACATGTATACCTAAGTAAACACATACACAGATACATACATACATACATTTATACCTAAATAAACATATGCACATATGCATACATGCATGTATACCTTACTAAACACATGCACAGATACATACATACATACATGTATACCTAAATAAACACATACACAGATACTACATGTATACCTAACTAAACACCTAACAGATACATACATACATACATAATACATATATACCTAAATAAACACAATCACAGATACATACACACATACATACATACATGTATACCTAAATGAACACATACACAGATACTACATGTATACCTAACTAAACAGATACACAGATACACACATACATACATGTATACCTAAATAAACACATACACAGATACATACATACATGTATACCTAAATAAATACATACACACCTACATACATGCACGTATACCTAATAAAAATATACACAAGTAGGTACATACATGTATATACATGTATACCTAAATAAAAACATACACACATACATACATACAATCATACCTAAATAAACACAACACATATACATACACACATGCATTCCTAAACAAACACATACACAGACACATACATACATGCATATCTAAATAAACACATACACACGTGCATAAATACATACATGCATACCTAAATAAACACATACACAGATACATACACACATGTATACCTAACTTAACATATACACAGGCACATACCTACATACATGTATACCTAAATAAACACATACACAGATACATACATGTATACCTAAATAAACACATACACAGATACTACATGTATACCTAACAAAACACATACACAGATACACACATACATACATATATACCTACATATACACACATACACACATACACACATACATACATACACACATACATACATGCACGTATCCCTAAATAAACACATGCACAAGTACGTACATGCATGCATATACATGTATACCTAAATAAACACATACACACATACATACATACATACACATATACCTAAATAAACACATACACAAGTACATACTTGCATACATGTATATACATGTATACCTAGAAAAACTCACACATGCATGCATACATACATACATACATACACACAAACATGTATACCTAAATAAACACATACACAGATACATACATACATGTATACCTAAATAAACACATACACACATGCAGAGCTAAACACAAAAACATACATATATGCATCCCTAAATAAACACATACACACATACATACATGCATACCAAAATAAACACATACACAAAAACATACATACATACATGCATACCTAAACAGACAAATACACAGATACATACATATATATATATATATATATATATATATATATATATATATATATATATATATATATATATATATACATAAATATATATATATATATATATATATATATATATATATACATAGCTAAATAAATGCATACACAGCTACACACATACATACATGCATACCTAAATAAACGCATACACAGAGCCATACATACATACATACCTGCATACCTAAATAAACACATACACATGTGCATTCATACATACATACATACCTAAATAAACACATACAAATATACATACATGCATTAATGCATACCTAAATAAACACATACACAGATACATGCATACATACATGCATGTACACCTAAATAAACACATACACATATACATACATACATACATGCTTACCTAAATAAACAAATACACAGATACACACATACATGCATGCATACCCAAACAAACACATACACAGATACATACATACATGTATACCTAAATAAACACATACACAGATACTACATGTATACCTAACAAAACACATACACAGATACACACATACATATATACCTACATATACACACATACACACATACATACATACACACATACATACATGCACATATACCTAAATAAACACATGCACAAGTACGTACATGCATGCATATACATGTATACCTAAATAAACACATACACACATACATACATACATACATACATACACATATACCTAAATAAACACATACACAAGTACATACATGCATACATGTATATACATGTATACATAAATAAACACACACATGCATGCAAACATACATACACACAAACATGTATACCTAAATAAACACATACACAGATACATACATACATGTATACCTAAATAAACACATACACACATGCAGAGCTAAACACAAAACATACATATATGCATCCCTAAATAAACACATACACACATACATACATGCATACCAAAATAAACACATACACAAAAACATACATACATACATGCATACCTAAGCAGACAAATACACAGATACATACATATATATATGTATATATATATATATATATATATATATATATATATATATATATATATATACATAGCTAAATAAATGCATACACATACATACATGCATACCTAAATAAACGCATACACAGAGCCATACATACATACATACCTGCATACCTAAATAAACACATACACACATGCATTCATACATACATACATACTTAAATAAACACATACAAAGATACATACATGCATTAATGCATACCTAAATAAACACATACACAGATACATGCATACATACATGTACATCTAAATAAACACATACACATATACATACATACATACATGCTTACCTAAATAAACACATACACAGATACACACATACATGCATGCATACCCAAACAAACACATACACAGATACTACATGTATACCTAACAAAACACATACACAGATACTACATGTATACCTAACAAAACACATGCACAGATACACACATACATATATACCTACATATACACACATACACACATACATACATACACACATACATACATGCACATATACCTAAATAAACACATGCACAAGTACGTACATGCATGCATATACATGTATACCTAAATAAACACATACACACATACATACATACATACATACATACACATATACCTAAATAAACACATACACAAGTACATACATGCATACATGTATATACATGTATACCTAAATAAACACACACATGCATGCATACATACATACATACATACAAACATGCATACCTAAATAAACACATACACAGATACATACATACATGTATACCTAAATAAACACATACACACATGCAGAGCTAAATAAACACAAAAACATACATATATGCATCCCTAAATAAACACATACACACATACATACATGCATACCAAAATAAACACATACACAGAAACATACATACATGCATACCTAAACAGACAAATACACAGATACATACATATATATATATATATATATATATATATATATATATATATATATATATATATACATAGCTAAATAAATGCATACACAGCTACACACATACATACATGCATACCTAAATAAATGCATACACAGAGCCATACATGCCTGCATACCTAAATAAACACATACACACGTGCATTCATACATACATACATACATACATACCTAAATAAACACATACAAAGATACATACATGCATTCATGCATACCTAAATAAACACATGCACAGATACATGCATACATACATACATGTACACCTAAGTAAACACATACACATATACATACATACATACATGCTTACCTAAATAAACACATACACAGATACACACATACATGCATGCATACCCAAATAAACACATACACATATGTATACATACATACATACATGTATACCTAAATAAACACATACACAGATACACGCATGCATGCATGCATACATACATGCATACCTAACTAAACACATACACAGATACAGCCATACATCCATACATGCATACCTAAATAATCACATACACAGATACATACATGCATACATACATGTATACCTAAATAAACACAGACACAGATACATACATTCATACATGTATACCTAAATAAACACATACACACATACAGAGCTAAATAAACACATGCACACATACATATATGCATACCTAAAGTTACACATACACGCATACATACATGTATACCTAAATAAACACATACACAGATACATACATACATGTATACCTAAATAAACACATACACAGATACATACATACATAGATACATGTATACCTAAACAAACACATACACAGATACGCACATATATACATGTATACCTAAATAAATAGATACACAGATAGACACATAGTTTCATAGCTTCATAGGCAGGTACTAGGCTATTGGCCATAGGGCCTATATATGCCTAGCCAAAAAGGTTCCCTGGCTTTTGCCACCCAACAAAATTATTTTCCTGTCCCCTGTCAAGCAGAGCCACAGAAGTGATCCCTCAGGTGAATTTCCTATTTCCCATCCAATCATCAAGATTTTTCTTGAAGAGTGCTAATGAGGAGCTTTGTTTGATATAGATATGTAGTTTGTTCCAGAGTATAGAAAGTCTCTGGGACAGGAATCTATCCCTCCAGCGTGTTCTGTTTATTGTGGTAACAAGGTTTAGGTCCCTATAGTGTGTAGCTTGGAGGTATTGGGATTTCTTTAAGTGGAACATATCCAACAGCTCTGGGTTTGGCATAGCTTTGTATGTTAGGCAGACATAACCTCTGAGTTGGTGATATGCGACGGAGTAAAGCTGGCGTTTTTTGAGATGGTCTGCGTAGGGCATCTGTTTGAGGCTGGTAATCCTCCTTGTGAGGTATTTCTGCAGCCTTTCCAGTTGTTGTTGATGTCTTGTGAGGTACATACCAAAAGCAGCATTGTACTCTATAATGGGTCTAATGAGTGATGAGTAGAGGGGAACAATTACCTTTTTTTTCCTGGATGAGAAAACTTTTGTGATGAGTTGTGCCATCTAGAAGGATTTCCTGACTACTGTGGCGATGTGATTATCAAAGGAGAGACTACCGTCCACCTGTGTCCCAAGATCTCTTATCACACTTATGGTGTTACGTAGACTACCACCTATGTGGTAGTTCATGGGTACAGAGTTTTTACCAAAAGGGATGACAATGCACTTTTTGGCATTGAGCTTGAGGCCATGGCTTTGACACCAGGCATCTGTCTCAGTGATGGAATTTTGTAGGATATCCACATCATTAGGAGTTTTGATTATGGCTCCTAGTTTGCAGTCATCTGTGAACTTCATTAGCCAAAGACCTTCTGTGTTAGCCTGTACTTCAGAGAAGTAAATACCAAACAGGAGAGGACCCAGGACTGAACCCTGTGGTACTGTAGTTGTCACTGGTCTGAAGTCAGATTTGAAGTCAATTACTTTCACAGTGTGGGTTCTGGCAGGGAGCCAGTTGGCAGCCCATCTTGTGACATAGAGATTTATATCTAGTTTAGTGAGTTTCTCTATAATTCCACAGTGGGGGTGGTGTCAAAAGCCTTGGCAAGATCTAGATAGGCTGTGTGAACCACCTTACCCTCATCTACAGCTATGGTGACTGCTTCAAATAAGTCTATCAGGTTTAGGTGACATGATCTGCCTTTTACAAACCCGAACTGGGTGGGGTCCAGAGTTTGGAAATTACTAATGTTTTTGTTTATAGGTTTCATGATGATACGTTCCGTGGCCTTGCAGACCAAGCTAGTCAGGCTAATGGAGCGTTAGTTCTCGGGGTCTGTGGTGGATCTCCCTTTGTGGAGTGGGATAACTGTTGCTGTGCGCCATTCAGTGGGCACAAAGCCTGATGTGAGGCTATGATTGAACATGGTTCTTATATGAAGTGCCAGTTTGTTCTGTAGTTCATGAAGAATGCAGCCTGGGATGTTCTCAGGTCCGATGGATGCTCTGTTCTTAGCTTTGGAGAGTGTGGTTTTTACCTGTGCGGTCGTGATTACAGGAACTTTACATTCTTCCATTATAGAGATGGGCCCTTTAGGGGCTGAGAGGGGGGGTAAAGTTAGCACTGAACCTATCTGCCAGGATGTTGCAATATCAGTTGGTTCTGTATATTTAGTGCCATTGTGCTGTACCTCAGAGAAGATCTGAGTGTTGCCCTTGAGATTCTTGGCATAGCTATAGAATGCTTTGTGGTTGTCTTTAGAAACAGTGGTGATTTTGTTTTCATAACTAGCTTTGGAGGATTTTATGAGGGATCTCAGCTTCTACTGAGGCTGACCAGGGAGTTCCTCCAATCATGAGATTTTACTCTTTTTTGCAGCAGTTTCCTTCTTCTGTTGTAGAGTTTGTTTATGGCAGGGGCCCAACAGAATGGCTTCCTTTTTTGGAGGATAGCATATTGGTTCTGTTAAGGATAGCATGATCCATACACTCATGTAAGTGCTTATAAAGTGCATTTGTGTAAGATTCAGCAGTCGTACCTCCATTATCCATCTGCATGGGTTCATAGGTTCATAGGTTCATACTAGGCTATCTGCCCTAGGGCATTTATAAGCCTAGCCAGAGTGTGTTTGGCTTTTGCCACCCATTTTAAATTAATTTTGCTATGCCCTTTTTCGAGGTTAGTATACTATGCCTCTGTCTAACAGTGACACAGAAGTGATACCCGGGGTAAATCTACGATCTCCCATCCACTCATCAAGATTCCTCTTGAAGAGAGTCAATGAGGGACTCTGCCTAACCTGGACTGGGATTTTATTCCAGAGTGAAGGGAGCCTCTGGGTTATGAATCTGTCCCTCCAGCATGTCCTATTTATTTCAGTGCTGAGGTTCAAGTGTTGTGAAGTTTGCCACTTCTCTCTTAAGAAGTGTGAAGTTGGCTTTGGAGAAATTGTTTTATGGTGGTTTCCCTAATGGGGGTGAAGGTGGGATGTGATGTCTAGGTTGATTAGCTTGTGGTCAGATCTGACCAACGAGGAATTGACCTTTGGTGTGGAACACTGGTCACCCATGTTGGTAATGACCAGGTCTAAGATATTGCTGCCCCTGGTGGGGGTGTGGATTAGTTGATCCAAGGTGTCAGAATTTATGAATTCCAGAAAACATTGAGCAAAATAGTTGGTACATGAGTAGTTTTCCCAGTTAATGGTGGGGTAGTTGAAATTGCCCACTATTAGGGTGTTAGGTTGTGCTCTAATATTTTCCAGTGTATCAAGAAATGATGAGTGGGAATCCTGGGGCATGGTAGGGGATCTTTAGCAAGCTACAATTTGGATTGCGGTCTTGCCCAGTGTTAGTTGCACTTGGATAATCTTGGATGCATTATTCTGAGCAACTAGCCTGGAGGTGTGGATATCCTTAATGAATATGGACATGCCTCCACCTTTAGTGTTTCAGTCCAGGTTAGGTGGCCGAAAGGTGTGGTATGAATTATAGCATGGTAATGCAGGGGTGCTCTCTGGAGCCTTGAACCAGGTCTCTGTCACTGCACAGATGTTGATGTTCCATTTTAAGGAGTGCCTGGAGTGAGTGAGTGCATTTTGAGGTTTAGACTTCTAGTATTGAGTAGCATTAGCCTCAGATTTTGCTTGCACCTGTTATGGTGGTGAATTTGTCATTTGAATGTTGCCTAAAAAAGGCACTATAGGGGTGGCAAGAATCTTAGCCAGTATCTGGAATCCCAAGGGCAACAGGTGCAGGTTATCTCTGGCAAAGCATTGTGGTTTGTCAATCATTTCATCCCAGGCAGACAGATACTGGATTCCCTTAGAATGACACCAGAAACTTAGACAATTGTTAAAGTCAATCATTCTGTCCTTGTACTGTGGTATCATTCTGGTATACATGCATACCTAAATAAACACATAGATACACACATACATACATGTATACCTAACTAAACCCATACACAGATACACACATACATACATGTATACCTAACTAAACACATACACAGATACATGCATACATACATACATACATGTATACCTAGACACATACATAGCTAGACACACACACACACGCACACATATACATATATGCATACCTAAATAAAGACATACATACATACATACCTAAATAAAGACATACACACATACATACATAGATAGCTAAATAAACACTTTATTTATTTATATATTTAATGTATTTGGCATTTGTTGACCAGAAAAGTCTAACTGGGTCAGGAACCCATTTTCAGTGGGTGCCCGGGGAGAAAAGTTCCATAAACAAGTATTGTTAACAATATATAAAACATTTTAGAGAGCATTGGTACAATGATCATTTGATTTACATTTACATTAAAGTACAAGGTAAATATCTGTGACTTAAAAAATAGAAAGTAAAATGTTTCATTAACATTTTCATTTGAGAATTACAAAGCAAAAACCTTTGACAGGTCTAGGTAACATTCATTTCATTTACATGCAGGTGAAAAGTTTGCAGTGTTTGAAGATAACTTGAATGGTGTAACAGCAGTTAGGTTTGAAAGTATGACATAATTGACCGCTTTAGGAAGCAAGTTGGTTAGAATATCTAGTTGAAATGTTGGAAGGCTAGAGGTATTGTTCTAAACAGAGTTAGACTAGCTGAGGTGGGTGTTTGCAATGTGGTTTAGGTAGTTGACAGGTAAATCTTTGTAGACTAAAGATAGCAGAATGCAGTGGTTAAGAGAAATGGTTAAGAGTAATAATTGGGATGTGGAGTTAGACAGGGAAAAGAAGAGGTAGTTTAAAGAGGGGAGGAGAAGAGTATAGCAGAGGGGGAGGAAAGAAAAGAAAGGATTTATGGAAAGGAAGGAGGGGTGGATGGCAGGTGGAGTGGAAACATAGTTCCTGGGTTTATTTAAAGCAGGTGCAGATATTTGTTTCTAGGAGGAGTTTTTTCTAATGTGATTTTGAAATGTTTGTGGTTAGATTTTATCCTAATGTCTGATGGTACATCATTCCATAGTTTTGCTACTGTGCTTCATGTATGTATATGTGTGTGTGTGTGTGTGTGTGTGTGTGTGTGTGTGTGTGTGTGTGTGTGTGTGTGTGTGTGTGTGTGTGTGTGTGTGTGTGTGTGTGTGTTTAGCTATGTGTGTATGTATGTGTTTATTTAGGTATGCATGTATGTTTGCTACACATACACATATACATACCTAAACACACACACACACACACACACACACACACACACACACACACACACACACACATGCATACATACACACATACCTAAGTAAATACATACAGACACATATATACATAAATAATACCTCCCTGAATAAGCACATACACACATACATAACTCACATAAGGAGAAAATCCTGCAAGGACTAATGTCATGCACACAGTTAACATTGCTTCCATGTATGAGTATAACAAATAAGGTAGCAGTATTCAGTTTTACAAAACTAAATAGGCACCTATGCAATAGGATTTCATGTGGACTTGAGACAAGGAAAAGAGAAAGAATGAATGAAAAAAAGAAAGAGAGAGAAAGAAAGAAACAGAAAGAAAGAAAGAAAGAAAGAAAAAGAAAGAAAGAAAGAAAAAGAAAGAAAGATTATATGGTTGATTAGTTTGTTCTATCTATAGTTAATATTTCATTTGGGTAACTTAAACTGTCATTAAAATGTGAATTTCAGTTATTGTTTTCATTAAATGTTTGCTGTTCCTTATTTGTTTCTGACTGATGATAAAAAAGGAAAACAAAAATTAAAGCTTGCATGGCAAAGTTTACCCAGAAAATGCACTTATTCATTGAGTAGTAATAATTATAACCTATCCAGTAACATTCATTTTAGCCTTATTGTATTCTGCCAATTTATCCTTCATCAAATGCTATCTTACCTTGTCATAGTAACACATTACATTTATTTGTTTCTTTTGCTTGGAATTGTTGGCTGAGATAATTTGCTGACCATACTGATCGGAAAAGAACAATTTCCTACCCATATTCGAGACCAGACAAAATAGTGGTAACCATACCTCTCAACTGAACCTCATTACGAGGGAACTTTCCCCCTTTCCAGTTATAAAAATGTCATTGTTTCCACGCTGTTGCACATTGAAAGGGTCTGTCACACATTCGCTTTTAAGATCTCGTAATTGAAGTCCATGGCAAAAAAAAAAAACTTAATTATACTAATTCACCCAAGTCTCAATTTTAAATGTAAAGAAATATATTTATCCTGGGTGTACGCTTCCTATCTGACATTGCTTTTTAAATGTTTTATATTTTGTCTATTTATTCCACATTATGAAAGGTATGGTTCCACACTTCAGAGATCAAAGGTTGAGAGTAGTTAAACATATAAAATATCACAACTAAGGTGTACGACACAGATGAAAGGGATGTGGGAGATGGCAGGGAGTGCTGCAGGTGCAGGGTGGCGACTCAAGGGTGGATTTGCAATGGCCAAAACGGCCCCGGTGGGCAAGACTGGAAAGAAATGGAGACCAAGTAATGGTTGTTTATAAATAAACAGATAATGATTAACTTATAACAAATGTATTGTTCATCATTATCCTGAATGGTTCCCATTACATATTGTTTGTGACTGAATATGCATAAAGTATATTCAAGACATAATTTCCAGTGAGAAAAATCATAAAAACGTTGTTTAAAAACTCCGCCAAATGCCTGTGTGTGTGTGTAAAGAGCAAGGAACAAATGGATCATACCTACAAATACCACGTTGTTAAATGTATTTTAATAATACTTACCTGACATAAGTTACATTTTAAGCTGAACATATCAGTGGATTGTACAAACGTGTATTCTATTATAGAGGGGTAACAAAAACACAATATTATCTTTTATATGGTATGTATCCATGGTTACTTACAATTAGTGGAGGCTCTTTCTACAGTGATGTACCCACCAAGTCCTTAGTAGCTCTGAGTCCTGATTTCCAAGCAGGCTTTCCAGTATTATAGGTAAACTACTTTATAGGGTTCTGACAAATAAAAATAATTATAGTCTATGATGCACACAAGCCATACTTCTCAACTCTACAGATTTTTGCAGAATGTCCAGATTTTTACCTCATATTTTTGGTGGTTTTCCTCCTAAAATCTATACTTTTCTAGCAAATAGCTGAAGATTGAAGTCATTAAATAATGAGAAACATTTGAATTTAAGACCGCAGATCCTTCAGATCCTTCAGAAAATTCATGCTAATGCAAAAGCTATTATTCTATTAACTTTCTAAGTTTCTAAAGCAATATTTAAAATCTGTCCCAATTTGTCCCCCTCATCACTTTAGGCTTTGTCCAGATTCATTTGCTCTAACAGGTTGAGAGGTATGGCACAAGCACATGTTAAATACTAATAACTGAAGTGCGTAGCAAATGTCTGGTTTAGCCCTTCTTTTATTGTTGTCCTGCTTTGCTTACATTAACTAGATTAAGTTTTCCCACATTCCCACTAATTATTAATGCTTGTGGTAACCTTGTCTTTGTCACGTGGTACGCTGAAACCCTACATTACTCCTTGCTAAGTTCCTGTCCAAGGGTATAGCCAGGCATACTCTTTTTATTCTATAGAGTGCATTTTCTGATCATCAGAAACACTGGGCCATATTATGTCTCTAACCACTTGAATTAATGCCTCTAACAACATTTATATAGCTAAACTAGTTTATAGACAGGATTGTAAACTAAATGAATATCTCTAAATTGGCTCTAGGCATGAGTGCGTGCATGTGTGTGCCTTCCGTGGAAGGTTGAGCGCTGGGAAAACTCTACTTGGAAGCCAATCATGAGCAGACAGGTGATCCGCTGTGGTGACCCCTGACCGGGAAAAGCCAAAAGAAGAAGAAGAGAAGAAGAAGAAGAAGAAGAAGAGTTTTGACCAATCAACAGAAAATGTTACTCTCACTAAGTGATGGGGAGGGGCAACAGCTTGAGAGATGTGCTCGATTTTTAAATGTCAGATGGGTTGGGGGCAGCAATTGGCTGTGTGTGTGTGTGTGTGTGTGTGTGTGTGTGTGTGTGTGTGTGTGTGTGTGTGTGTGTGTGTGTGTGTGTGTGTGTGTGTGTGTGTACAAAATGGGATTCACTGACTACACCCCTATCTTCTACTGCCTCCCCCAACATACCACACACAAGGGTGTAGCTAGACATACTCAGTGTACTCAAATGAGTACATTTTTTTCACCCTGAGCATATCTTGGAAACTTCAATACTCAAAAAGCACAGAATGCTTAAAGCTTCGTAAACAAATATTTATAGTATAGAAGTATAGAAGGAATGTTGTGTGAAGGGAATACCCCTATAAAATAGCTTTTTATTGGTATAAATGGTAACATTTGAAAACAATGCATCCCCTTCTTAGATGTCTGGGTAGAAGTTCGAGGGCTGAGTACATTTTTAAAATGATAGGTGGGTCGTGGGGGGCAATATTAGTAGGTATGAGTAGAAAATCATTTCTACACACACACAGACACACACAGGCACACACACACACACACACACACACACAGGCACACACACACACACACACACACAGACACACACACACACACACACACACACACACACACACACCTGATAGAATGGGTGCCTGCTCCTTACTTTTAGTTTTTTTTGTCTGCTTCTTTTTCTTAACTGATGTTATTTCAAAAACAAAATGGGACTGCGTATAATAATGGGGTAGGCAAAGGAGCCGAATGTAAGGCACTAGAGAGAGAAAGGGAAGTGGGGTAGGTTTGGGGGCAGTGCATGGAAGCGTATATGAAGGTGTGGAAGGAGATGAGTAAAAGTGAGAGGAGATTTACAGAGGGGGCCTGCGTCACGTGTGCCCGTGTGTGTGTATGTGTGTGTGTACGTGTGTGTGTGTGTGTGTGTGTGTGTGTGTGTGTGTGTGTGTGTGTTGGGGAACAGGCATGAAGGGGAGGGCATTATTTCACAGCTGTAGTAACACTTGGAGCATGTGTCAGGATCATTCCTTTAGTGTAAGACAGGATTAGTGCATAGCATGGTGTAACATTCATTTCAAATTCCATTTCCCAGTATGTTGCAGTGCAAAGCACTTAAGCATAATTCACCACCTTTTCTCCAGAGGCCACAATTTTTACAAGGGATAAGAAGGACAGAGCTAAAATTTACTCAAAATCATTTCACTCGAGAGATGTGGATGCCAAATTAATTTCCCATGCACAGAGAAATATCTCAGTAGTTCTCTGCTCTATTTCATATTGGCTTAATGGAGACATTCCATTACTACACTGCAGTGCTATTTTATGCACACTGTTTGTGATGCACTTTTGTAAGCCTTTCGTATAGTGTATCCAAGAACCTCCTTTCTTGCATGTGAATCATAGCTTCCTGTGGTATAAATCTTGTAAAAAAAAGACACTCAGACGAATAGTAGCTGTAAATGTGGCTGTGATGTGGTAGGCTAACTAAGGACAAAAGCAACTGCCCCGAATGCACAGCGTTTACTGGATTCTGCAGCAGCACATGCGGAAATAAATATACGGCTTGGCATAAGCTAATTTGCCAATGAGTTCGGCCGATTTAGACAAGTAATAGATTTTAGAATAATTATTATAGGATATTAACATGTGTTAATACACTCCTGGAATGAAGACTTAACGGTGCCCTTTAAAAGAGTATAATGGTGCGTAAATACTGTGAGAGCATCTCTTGATTAATCTGGTAGGTTGGAATTAATAAAGTTGCTGAAATTAAACTGAATATACAAGGGAAGTCTGCATCTGCCATTTGCCACATAATGAGATAGGGAAGATCTGGATTCAGAAATTGAACAAATTCTTCCAGAACAAGACTAAACAAGCCCCTGACTTGGCAAAGTGGTACTTATGGTGGTGTATGGGGGCGCATTCATTGAACTCAGCTACAGTACTGCACTCTTTGCCGAGCAACTTTCAGAAGCATTGTGGGTCACACAGCCCTAAAAATCTAGGATGTTATTTTCCTTTTGTCTGGACTGAACACCAATGCATCACGCATAAACCACATGGTCATACAGAACACTCAAACCACACAACCTCTTAGCACAGGAAATCTGGACAAAGATAAAATAATGGAAGGGAATAAAGGCCAAAAAGAGGGACAGATTTCAAATATTGCGCTTAGAAACTTAGAATGCTGCTAAAATAAAAGATTTTGCATTGGCATTCATTTTCTGAAGGTTATCAGGTCTGAAACTCAAATGTCTGCCATTACTTACTGACTTTAGTCCTGAATCATTTTTCCCGAAAAAACACAAGTTTTATAAGGAACAGACCAAACGTATGAGGCAGAAATCTGGACATGCTTTGGAAATCTGGACATTTGAGAGGTATATGAACACTGTATAGTGACACATCTCTTATACTCAAGGCTACATAGTTCAAAACACTTAGTAAAAATCAGCTGTGCTTTTCTAAAGACCCCCAAATACTCTCATTCACCTTAGATCTCAAGCTATGGGGTAATAATATCTAACACAATATAAAATGTCGCTTACATGAAAAATTAAAAACAAACCACTCCAGCAAAAAGCCTCGCCACATGCTTACGCTTTTGACAGCATGAAGTAATGTAATCCTACAGAGCCAGAAACGTCGGACTGCTCTCCTAACATAGTTATGTATAAAAGTCAAGCATTAATAGCACCTCAGCCTAGGCAGATATTGTATATACTTTCAAATGTATTATTGTGAGTGGATTCACTCCTGGGTGTTCTTTTTGTCTGCAAATGCAGTTCGCCAAAAAAACTTCTTTTGTCAGTTTACATACTCGATAATGTAGGTAATTTCCAAACGCGTTTCTCTTTGATCTCATGTCTGGGCACGTAGGATAGTGTTTGTTTAAGTTCATTTTATATTATGTAAAATCATTCTTCTTAAAATGTGTTGTAATAATTTGAAGCTTTTCTCCCCTGGTCTCTGTCGAAAATGGGCTTCTACCCAATCGGACTTTCCAGGTAATCAAATGTCAGTAAATAAATACATTTTCAGCAGCTACGTCTTCCCTGGGTAGTAATAGAAAGATGTGCCTTTAGGTCAGCCTACTGCCCCGGATAGCAAACTTAATACAAAAGGCTCAGCACAGACTTGTATATAATAATAAGTTGGCTGGGTTTATATTAATGGCGACATCTGAAGGGCTGCAGACATTTTTAAACGTAAAGAACATACATTTTCCGAGTACATCATATACAGCCAAAAGTGCCGGTGTCCATTATTAAATGCTTGATGGTACAGCTTTGGTTAAGACAAACTGAATGTATTTTAAGCAAAGAGGACTTACTATTCAAGCAACATGCATTCACTTCCACGCTCTTACATAACAAGCAATGCAAACATTTAATATCCATCTTAACACGGCACAAACTGAGCAGAGATATGAGGCTGCCCCATCAAAAGCCAAATCACATTCCTACAACCTGTTCCAAAATGGACATTATAAAGTACCAAGTCCATTTCTCACAACTAATGGGATTACGCTCTGCTCTCCCTACCCACCAGAAATTTTGGCAAGCTGTTATGCTCAAATCTATTTTCTTGGTGTCCAGACGCTAGAAGCCTATACATACTTTTCAAATATATTGTCAGTGTTTGTACTCTTAATGCAAAAGTTTCCCATCATATGGTTATTTTAACTACTATATATTTATCCTCATTCCACCGAGACACTATAGAAAAATATGGCATTGTACATATCTGAACTGCAGATTGTATAATATCATGAAAGCATCTTCGTGAGTGTACTTTTCATACAGTTTTTATGTATTTATTTAACTAATCAATTTGTAATTTTGTAGGCACAAGTGCATGTGCTTATTGTATATTTTAATGCTATAAGAAATAAATATTCGGAATGCTTTCTTATTCTATTTATACCTCCGTATGTGCTTATATGTGGTGTTTAATTTGTGGAAGTTTTTTACCCTGGCCCACTCTATACAGCAAGTATGACCCAGTTAAAAATATAAATTAATGTAGATTTAGATATAGATAGATAGATAGATAGATAGATAGATAGATAGATAGATAGATAGATAGATAGATATAAGATGGGTAAGGTATGTCTTAATAACAGCTCCACAAATACGCATGTTAGAATATATTATAGAAAATGTTCATGGCAGGATGTCGGACTTAATATTATTTTCGACTAGAATTCAATTACAAAAACACAATAACTCAATCCATATATGAAAAATATTTATTTATTCATTCGATCATTCATAATTAATTTACAGGCAAGTAATCTGGAAAATAAATTGCAAATTAATTTCTCGTCAGAAGTAAACAAAGACAATGTATTATAGAACGATGACAGTAACATACTAAATATTTTAATAGTGAATGGATAAGAAAAGTAGCAAAAGAAAGGAAAAAAGATAGAACGACATACAAGCCACTAACAGGCTAGACCACTATAAAATTTGCCCCATCAAATTTACTATTTTTAACAAATAAAAAAAATGCAAGCAAATAAAAAAAAAAACAGTGAGAGACAGACTAGTAACAAATTCTTAACTGTCTGTAGGAGCAGATCATTTTTCCAGAAAACATACCCTCTTTTTTGGGTTCTGAGTAGGACTGTTGGCAGTAAAACAGAACGCCTTTTAAGGGACTTCATGCCCAAGTAGTGTGCTCTATTCAGTGCGTTGCTCAAGGTAGATGTTCCTTGTCATTATGTTACTTGTTGAATCGACGAGGTACCCTTTTTATAATTATCATTATTAAAAAAATTAGCATGCATGCAGACATCAAAAAGATGCAACAAAAACCGTTACACCGTGTATCATGGAAATAGTTCCCCAAACCCTGCCCCTGTAATGAACCTGTGTTATCAAAGAAAGAAAGCATTACTCCCAAGCAAACAATCGGGTATCACGCCTGCCCATCTGCACTGCCATTTGTTGACCCCTTACCTCCATCTAATTACCCCCTCCCCATTTCAGGTCCTTAAATCTTCCCCCAGTATCTACAACCATTCCTTTTTTTTCTTTCATTGTTTATATATTGTATATGTAATGTAAACTATATTACTCTACATATTTTCTAAATTGTACTTTTTTCAACTCAGAATTTTGTATTTCCTTTTTTATATTTTCAACTTAAGTACGGTTAAAGTCTTATTGCGTACATGTTTTTTTTCTACTGTTTAAATCTTAAATGTAAATATTGTGGAGCTTTTCTTCCTGGGTGTCAGCTGAAAAGGGTTATCAACTCAGCCAGACAAACTCGGTCAACAAATGTAAAATAAATAAATAATAAAAAGTTTATTTTACCCCATTCGCATTCAGTTTTTTAGCAGGAAATCCGCATGCATTCTGAATGATTGGCTTAAGAAATTGAGTTCACTGCTAAAAAAAAAATCTAGGGCAAATTATGAGGGCTGGTTATTAGAAGTAGGAAGGATATGTGTCATTTCAATGTTACTAAGCCTGGGAGAGGGGAAAGGTACATTAATAAGATGAGGAATGGGGCTTAACTCCCTCACATGCATTGATAAAAACAAATGTAGCCGCTGATTTGTTTAAAAGTAGCTAGAGCAAGTGAATTTTAATCTAGTTACCTTGTAAATATTATCGGAACCAGCTTATCTACCTGTCGCTCTCGATCGATCTCTCGATCTGTCTAGCTATCTAGTTATATAATATATATAGTTACATAGCGAAATGAGAAAATATTTTATGGAGCGTTATAACATTTGGCAAAGGATACTTTGGTGAACTAGAATATGGCATTGTTAAACAGGAGTTTTGTGGGAGATGATACATGTAATTGTGTCATTTGACATGAGTGTATTGCAGTTTCAGGATTTGGTTTGCCGTATTGTTATTATTCAAAAAAATATACAGAAAATAAATCCTTGCCTTGCCGGTCAAAATGGTGTTGTTTTTTTCTTCTTCTTTTTTAGGTATTTAAGAAAAACGGTTGTGCGTCATTTTATATTGTTAAAGGTTCAGTTGCATATTACATTTTCATATATTATATGACGACCCTAACCGGGAAAAGCCGAAAGAAGAATATATAAAGTTATGGTTGTAATATACTGCATTTTTAACTATTGTTAGATGGCATAATTGTATCCATATTTTATCGTGCTGTAGAAAGCTTTTCTCCCCTGGCCTCCGCTGAAAACGGGCTAGTAGCCCAGTCGGACCATCCCGGTAAACAAATATAAATAAATAAATAACTGCAGGTGCGGACACCGGTACTTAGATGTCATTGTTTTGAACACGATTATTTAGTTGTTTCTTATTCTCTTCCAACAAGCGTCCCTTTAGTAAAACACACTAATATGTTGGGATTACATATTTTGGACTATTTTGTTTCCTTCCCGTTTGTAAGCAAGAAGAAAGACAAGCAAATCAAACCACAAGCGCTGCATTCTTATCATACATATGAATCAATCAGCTTTGA
Organism: Protopterus annectens; assembly: GCF_019279795.1. Taxonomy (NCBI): domain Eukaryota; kingdom Metazoa; phylum Chordata; order Ceratodontiformes; family Protopteridae; genus Protopterus; species Protopterus annectens. The sequence goes on from NC_056747.1 coordinate 1,303,418,288, forward strand.
AAATCATATGGGGGATTGTAAGCCCCATAATCTGGAACCTGTTTTATGTTTCCTAGTTTTTAGCCTCTTTTGGGGCTGTAGGATTTGTGTTCACTGCTTGTTTGCAGATTCGTACCCCTGTATGTTTCTCCTTCTATATAGTCCATATTGGCATTACTTGCTGATTTTAATTCTCTAATTACTGCCCCCCTGCTTCTCTACCTCTTCTCTGTGTCTCCTAGACATTGGCTAGCTGATACTAAGCCTTCCTCCTCACCTTTCTCATCCCGGTTTCTTTCATAACTCTTTACCTCGATAACTTACTCTTTGCCTTGAAATGTCAGTGTCACACTGTAATGATTTGTTAAAACTGTGAGCACATTGTAACTACATTGAAATGTAACTGTAACATTGTAATGGTTTGCTTGAGTTGTGAACACTAATTTGCAAACACCGGGCTCAGCCTGAAAATGGTCCAGTGAGAGAGAATGGTTCTACTTAGGAGCGGCCTTAGGTCAACTGGTGCCCTAGGCAAAACAGCTCCATGGCACCCCCCCACCACACTATCCGGTGCCCCCATCCTGGTCTGCCTACATCAACTAATACTGGAAAAGCGCCCCTGATAGAACGGCGCCCTAGGCCACCGCCTAGCTGGCCTATGCCTACTACTTCCGCCAGCAAACATATAAATAAAAATAAAATAAAATGCATATTAGGTCCATGTTGATTTGACGACGGTCTTAAATATTGACCTATTTATAGAACGTAAGTTGTTACATAATTCAACAAGGCTCGTATCTGAGTGGAGTTCGTATTTTTACATTTGTGATTCTGTAAAATAAGAGCATGACATTAAAGTATTTCCCCTTATCGCGCTTACCATGCTTGAAGGTCAGTACCGTGATATTTTCTGTCTCTATCTATCTATCATCTATCTATCTATCTATCATCTATCTATCTATCTATCTTTGTATATGGTCATAGGTTCATAGGAGCATATATAATTCTTATACAGTGCGATGTTATTACAAAAGGCAACATAACCTTTGCATAAAACATTCTATCATGCACATGCATATATGTTTTCTCATCATATTTCAAACTAGCATGTTTTAATCCTTTCCATAAGTACTCCAAGTTGTCATGCATTTTTGAATCCATTGCATGTCTTACAAGCTATGTCGTCCCTCATTTCTTACACATTGACAACTTATTTAAATCTGTTAATATAACGTAATAGTGTACCCCAACCCAATCCTTGACACATAAGTGAGCATCAAAATATTGACACCATACCTCTCAAGTGTACCTCATTATGAGGAACGTACCTCATTTGGGGTCTTAAAAAGTTCATGTTCCTCGAAGTTCCTCAAAGTTCCACATTGAAAGATTCTGTCATACATTCTGTGTTAGGAATTTTTTTAAGTGAAATCCATGGTAAATAGAAATGTACCATATAGATTCATTAAAGGATCTTCTTTATAAGTAAAACCAGCATATTTTAACCATCATATCACCTTCCTAGTTGAAGTTGTTAGTAAGCCATTAGTGTGTGTTCCACATTTTGCCCATTTGTTCCACATTATGAAGGCGAGTGTTTCTCATTTTGGCGATGGAAGGTTGAGAGCTATGATTGACACATCAGTAAACACGTTTGCACACACACACACACACATATGTGGATTCACTTCAGAAGACTGAAAACCCACAATCTCGAATTCGATAAGACTGACACCCAAAATCCTGAAAATTCAAAATCCTGAATCCCAAAAAGACTGAAAACACACAGGATACAAACACTGACTATAGATAAGACAAAGCATATTACTTTTCACTAAGTATGAGCAGGGGGAAAGCCCCCCTGCACCACCCATGTGGGAGACTGTGCCCCCTACACCCCCTGCTACTTAAATATATCAACTCCGAGATCGCACTCCACAGGAAAAATGGCGAACATGCCATTACATGTTTCATAACTACCTGTTGTAATCTTAGTAATGTTCCCTTTTAACTTGCTATACTACAACATAAGTCATGTTAAAGTAGCAGTCTTCTGAAGTGAATCCCCCCCCCCCCCCCTCTCTCTCTCTCTCTGTCTCTCTCTCTCTCTCTCTATATATATATATATATATAAAATCTTTATGTTATGAAGGCAACAACCGAAATTGTATATGATTTATTCGGTGTATACAGCTCTGCAGATGTCAGGTACCGTGGTTGTGAGTGTATTAATTCCACTGAAATTTTCTGAATGCATAGTGTTTTATTACCTGTAAAATGACCGAAATCAGTTTTTCTAAATTTAGGGAAAGGGGGATCAGTGGTTCTGAACAGATCATGCCGGGTATTGTAATTTCTCTATTAATGTCTCTCTCCTTCACCTCACAGTTTAGTTCTAGGCTAACTGCCCTTATGGGCCATTTTCAGCCTAGCCTATTACCCATTGTGAGAATCAAACTCTGCACCTTGTGATTGTAAGGTAAACACCTTAACCATAGTGTAACTTTCATACACAATTGTTTAACTAATGGTATTTGAAATGTACACCAAAGGATTCAGGGACTCTACATGTGAGGTTGGGAAACACATGGTTAGGGGTGCATGGAGGCGATGATACATGTGTGCCATGCCAAGAAACAGGCTGCGCAGGGTAGGTACCCTGGAAGCTTTACGCTGACCAGTGCTGTCCTCTTCATAGAAGAACATGCAAAGGAATAGAGGTGTCTAGAAAGAACATCATTTGCCCAATGAACAGATCAATTTGTAAACTGGGAAACCTACGCTTAATGGCACTATTGAAAATATAGCTGATGGACTTATGAAAAAAGGAGGGACTGGGTTAGGCAATCATTTATTTATCTGTTTTTATTTATTAACCGGGGTAGAACACCGATCCATATGGACCTGTTTCAGGTTCGGTCCTGATAAGAAAAAAAACAAAGAACACACATTAAACGTCCATAGATAAGCAGTGCACATTTGAAAATTGTGCAAATTACATTAATGCAAGCTCAAACTACTTGGAAAAAAAGCACATAATCGGATAACTGTACCTTTAGCTAGGTATGTATAAAGAACACTACAATAGGTAACAGTAAATTAAACACAATTAAAAAAACAGAATGTTTTTCTATATATAAAGTAATAATACAGCCGTATAGTTGAACATGACAGAGTTTAGAGCGTGCATATTCCCAGTTTAAAAAAGTCTACACTGCAACTTGGATGTGTTGTATGGTTTAAACAGGAAACATGAGATGGCGCTGTTCTTTTTTCAAAGCTTAGAAGTTTTTTAGCCCAGCAAGGCACCTTAGCCTGAGGTTCTGCAGAATTACTCATAAAATGTGCAGAGCAAGGTCATTGCCTGCCTGCAGACCACGTGACTCTCAAGGTCAAGGTTGCTGGTGATTTACTGGTGATGTATACCACCGCTCTTTTCACACGTTTAGCATTCCTGGACCCCCGCTGTGAGCAGGAACTGTGCTTGGAAGTCGACGGATAAGAGCAGCCTTGCAATTAACTCAGTTGTCTATTCCTACATTCCGAGCGTGCAGTAAAACAGCATTTCCTTAGAGACAGCCACTGGCTTAAATGAATGAGGAAATCCACCCACAGACACAGGCTGTAGTACACACACACACACAGAAACACGCATACACACACACACATACACACACAGAAACACAGAAACACACACACACAGAAACACGCATACACACACACACACACGCACATACACACAAACAGAGAAACACACACTCACACAGACATACAGACACACAAACACACCCACGCACAAACACACACAGATCTATGCAGACAATTTCAATGCCAAGTATAATTTTACTGAAAAGTATAACGTGGCTTACACTGACTGCACAATAAATGAAATGAATGCAAACCATAAGAAATTAATAATGAACGACTGAAAGGCTAAGCAAATACAACGTTTAATAAAGCTTTTTTTTTTACAAAACGACAGCGTGCTTGCTCTTTGTTCGGCCAGGCAAGCTCAAACTGCGTTTTGGGTTTTGCTTATTTAATGTTTAGGGAGTTGTGTTATTTTGTTTACTTTGCTAACGTGTTATTTGAAATGTCAATTTGGAAAACAAGTCTTTTTAATCGCAAATTGTTCTCAGGATCAAATGATAAAAGTCGCTTGGAAGCTCATTTACAAAACTTTGGGACTGGAGACCAGGCAAGTTGCATTTATTGGACGAAGAGGAGAATGTAGAAAAAAAGAGTAGCGTGTATGTATGCACATCAAGTGTACCTCATTATGGGGGACCTTCCTCATTTTAGCCCTAAAACGTGCACGCTCCTTGCAGTTCCAGACTGAATTGTTATGTCACATATTTTCAGGACTGTGGGAAAAATAACTGATATCCATAGTAAATGATAGTGAATGATTTATGTGGCAAAGAAAATGTTTTGTAAGTTAAAAATAGCACATTTTAACAATCTTGTGAGCCTCCCAGCTGAGGTGGTTAATAAGCTGTTAGTGTACATTTTGGAGGTGGAATGTTGAGATATGTACATGCCTGCGTATATATCGGTAAAAACACCACTTCTTTTAAGCAGCAGAACTATTTGGAAAAGAAAGTTGTACTGTTTTAGACATCGCATTGGTGGCCCCTGGTGCACGTTGCCACAACGGTGCCGTTTTATTTCCTTCACAATGCCTTCTGCCCCCAGTAGTACAGGTCCCTTTGTTACAAGCAGAGTACAGGTTGCTGCACTCAGAGCTAAGTGGTGCCAATCTCTGCATCACATTGCTGTTGTCTGCGTTAGTTCACCCCTTTATTAGCAATGTTAATGCATCAAAATCATCACCCGAATCCTTTAACTCTTATCGTCACCCACTGAACGTGAGGAAGGTGTCTTGGCCTTATGTGGGTCCCAGGTGGGCTGTCAAGACAGAATAAACAAGTACTACATGCAATTACTTGTGTCAGGGTGGATGTAGGAAGTGCTAGCCATCTGTATTACTAGGAAGTGTAAGATGGAGGCAGATGGGGGGAGATGCTGGGTACAGGTCACATTAAGATGGAGAATCTGAGACTAATTCAGAATAGCGCAGCAGAATAACACATTATTCGGTGTGAAGGGCTGGTGGGGGACTTCAAGCAGTGCATTATAGAGTTCATTTGCATCCGTAGGTAACATGCTGTTCATCACTCATTAAGTTTCCTTGCATTGCGTGCACACATTTATATTTAGTACTTTATAAAACTCATGTCTGTTTGCAAAACATGAATAACTCACAACACCCTACTAAATACTCTCTACAGATTTGGGGTCTTAAAAGTTCATGTTCCTCGAAGTTCATCAAAGTTCCACATTGAATCCATTGTAAATAGAAGTGAATCATATTAATTCATTAATTATTTAAACCATCCTATGACCTTCCTAGTTGAAGTTGTTAGTTCCACATTATGAGGGCTATTCTACAGTGTATCAAAACTCCAAGCGGTGTTTTAGGTATAATTCAGGCATGCATCTATACATGCACGTACAAATGATTTGGAAAACTTCACCATGCTTACCATTTTATCTAATTACTAAATAGCGGTGATGTAGACTGACAAAGGGAAACGCACATCATTTTTTTGAAAAGCTCCTATCTGTGTGTGTTTAGAGGGGATGTGTGCGTGTAGAGCCTTTTGTTTTTGTGCATTTGGAGTTGCTAAATCCACTAAATTCTCGAAATATTTACATTATTTTCCTCGGGTTATTTATATTTAAGCTCAGTAATAATTTACCTGCCCACATGCCTTTACCAAAGTGGATACAAAACGTAAATTAAGTACAATTAAAAGTAATAAATAAAGGCAGTCTTGAGAGTCTGCCAAATATTCGGCTGGTATTGCATGTGCATTTTGACAGTATAAACGAGAACCAAATGCGTAGAAGATGGATTTTTGTTTAAATGTTGTTGAGTTTTTGGAAAAGTTTTTAAAATGGCACACGTGTAATCATGTTAAGCCCTCTTACATTTGCAGTGCTGAAATGTGAACTGCGTTTTGTTGTGATTTTACTAATGGATATTACTTTTCTATTATGTTAAAACGCAGGTAATGTTTATCCCCTATTGTTTATTTTAACATATACTTAATATTTTCAACCGATTTGATGCAAAATACAAACATAGTTCTGAAATTCTACTTCCTTCTACATAAATTCCTGAGCTATTTTCCCAAGAGCACCCTATTTTATTTGCTTGCCTTTTAAGCTGAATTCTGTCACAAAACATCATTGCAAAATGCAAAGCTTAAAAAAGGGATATCAGTAACTTACTAGTAAAAATTACTTCTGTTTAATTCAGTATATTCAAATTACATAGTTACTCTTAGAGTTATTTAAATGAGTATGGATCAGTCTTTATTACAGTATTTAACTGTTACATTTTTGTACATTTTTTATAAAATACATTGCAGCCATTGCGGATTATTATCCACAGGTCTCTGCTCTGCTATCATTATTTGGTTATTTGTTCGGAACATACCCTTTTACTAAAGTCAGAAGTGCTGTGTATAAGATAGTGTCGTCTTACATACAGATTTTAACTTTATTTCGCTTAGTCAGCCCTCTGGGCCGCTCTCTTTGTGTGTTCGTACTGAAATGCCAGATGACATTACACTTTATTTTACACGGTACCTTATTTACACCTTCAGAGACAGTCTCGGTCTGGGTTCACAATAACAAAAAAATGATTAAGCTTACAACTGGATTTTCCTTTCATTTCATTTTAAAGATTTGTACAAAAGCTTCCACACTGGGTCCTCCTTTATGGCCCCTGGCACGTAAAGTTCAGCTGTTGTCTTTCCCTTTTTTCTATGAACTGTTGGTTTTGATTTTAGCAACAATTTTCTTTTCTTTAACCCTCCTGTTTTGGAACCAAATTGTGATTTGCCTTTCTGACAAATTGGTCGCCGTAGAGATCTTCCTTCGCTTTTCTTTGGTGATAAATTTGCTGCTTGCGTACTCCTTCTCCAGTTCCTTCAGCTGGACCTTAGTGTAAGGGACCCTCTTTTTCCTGCCACGACGGAAGGGGCTGATGTCTTGCTGTGGCTGGCCTACTGCATCTGCAACAACAAATGTACAACGGACGGTTACAAGTGGCATTCGGTTCCACCGACACTGATGGTGACATACAGCTCGACTTGGCACACTTAGTGGCCACAAACTCAAAATACTACTTCAGACAAAAGCTACAGTATGCCTCTGCTGTGTAACAAATCCCACACTGTGAACTAGCCTGTTACAATTTCCCAGTACTGGAAATGTTTGTTTTCACAGGATTCTGCAGTAAAACATGTAAGGCTCTCCGGTGAATAATCAAGCATTGTTCAGTACATGCTTGTGAAATAACAGAGTGTGTGTCTGTTGTGTTGGGGTGCACAGTGAATAGGGCAGGCATTACCAAGCTGTTACATAAACGAAGCCAAAATAATTGGGGGGATTCAAAGTGCTATTAGTTGTAGCGAAGAAAGGGGACGCGGTTAACAATTCCTCAAACAAATACACTACATTATTTCTACTACCACAACAGTAACATAAGTGCAATAAGAAAGAGAAAAGAGACTGCTTTAAAATAATTTGGAATCCCTCAGTGACGCCATTGTAAAGAAAGTGACACACACACACACACACACACACACACACACACACACACACACACACAAGGGGTCTGCCATTACAGCAAGTAAATCAACGTGAGGGTGTGTAACCAGATAATCGGGTAGACAACATACACAGACACACAAATTAAATCAACAGATTCGTAAAAAAATCTATAAATGTACCGTTTCAGCAATACTATAAAGTAGACTTTCAATCCTTAGCAGTAAATATTTAGGTTTAAATAAAACCTAAAATTATTACAGTTCAAAGCTTATCATTCATTACTTTACAAAGCAGCATTGCAATCGCGCACGTTTCATTTGAGAGTTTGACTTGTTACTTATCCAAGACTGCATTTACCCATTACCCACATTGGTTAAGTGCTCTCCACGCCCCAGGCCCAAGTTCTCAAAGTTGAACATTAATAGTTTATTTCTTATCTTATAACACATTAGCATTTTGCATCAGTATTAATTTTAAAAACAGTCAGACCCGACGGCTTGTTTTATAGTACTGTGTTTAGGGGTCTAGAAAGAAAGTTTCTCTTGAGCGAGGACTGACAATTTCTGTGGTCTGGTCATGATCTTAGATATAGTTTGGCTTTTACTTTGAGCTTTTAGGTGCCCTTTCCTTGTGCTGTCAACCTTCACCCCACATAGCTGTCTTATGCATCGTATCACACATCAATCAGTATGCTTTTGTTTTGTATTTGTTGGTATTATCATCCGTGTCTTCTAGGTGCTTTCTTATGAAGTCCATTATGTTTGCTATCAGTGTGTGTGTGTGTGTGTGTGTGTGTGTGTGTGTGTGTGTGTGTGTGTGTTATCACTGCAATAGGTATCTCCAGAAAGTAACCAATATCACGTGTTTTTTTTTTTTTTGGGGGGGGGTGCCACACTTAGAAACAATGTACCACATAAACAAAAGAGAAAACAAAATAAGCTACGGAAGAAGCTTACTGCAAATCATGATATGTATTTAAGTTATCCCATTCTCTTGCCTTCGCTGAAGGTTGGGCGTCGAGCTGGCACCTCGGCACCCGTAAAAAATCTACTGCCAATCATTAGCGGACCGGAGTTCCGCTGTGGCGACCCCTAACCGGGAAAGGCCGAAAGAAGAAGAAGAAGAAATGTGGTATTTCATATTCAAGAACTCACCATCGGCTAAGGGGTATCTCGTTCACCATGTGGGGATCTTAATGTGTATTAGAATAAAGGATGTGGGGTATCGTGCAAGACATTATTTTTGGTTTAATATAACAACTTAAGGAATTACTGAAGGGATGGTGCACCTGTCCTTGTTATGATATTTCTGATATTGTCAGTATCAGAACATTTATTTTTTTTATTATTTGTGGTAACTTGGTAAGGCAAACTGGACAAACCCATGCCAGCATAGCCAAGAGAACACTTCGCTTAAATGTATATTCACAGAACCCAACCTTTGAGCTACAATGAGCTCCTTCAGCACTGCTGAAACTACATTTCAAACTAAACTAGTAGTCCCCACCAAACCACATAACCAGAACGTGTCTGGATGAAATATATTATGATTGTCACATCATAAAATAGTAAATAACCAGTGACACAATCATTTGACAAATGGAATGCAACAGAAACTTGTATGAAAAAAAAAAAAACAGATTAAGGGAATATCTTTCTTTCACAGACATTGAACGAGTGACGTGATAGTAGTAAAATATGTATGTCGTTATGTTATGATGTGTTTGTTGTTATATTTGCATGCCTTAGTGCCAAAGCTATGACAATCTGGAGCCAATTCAGCGATCTGTTTATGCTGTGTCATGCAGTGTTGGCATGTATTACTCCCAAACCATGACGACATGAACTGTACATGTGTGATGCTGTTTTGCATTCAGTACTCCCCAAAATATAAATGTATAATTGATACAGGGATTTGTACATATTATTTTACATGTTACACTGCATATGGCACTTTCAGAAAAGACAAATCAATGGACACATAAAATGACGTGATACATTTTATCTTAGCTTATGTTCCATGTAGTGCTTTCAGAAGACACCAAGATATGGGTATATAAGTGGTCTTGTGTTAAGTTTTATCTTATGTTCCAACTGGTACAGAAAATATGAAATGATAAAAAAGATCTTTCTATGATATGTCATTATCTTATGTTGCATTTAGTACTTCCAGAACACATTTAAATACGAAACTATAGAAGATGTATAATATAATATAATATGTATATATATGACACACACTCTGTTATTTCACAAGCATGTACAGTATTCTGAACAATGACAATTATATTACATATGATACAGAAGACAAGACGATATGGTCAGATGCAGTAATGTGTTTATATTATGTTAGGTTATGTTATATTTTATGCTACCTTAGGTTATGTAATAGCAAATTGAATAGTTTTATAAAGCACAAAATGTGGACTGTGTCGGTGATGCTAGTTATGTGGCAGGTCTTAAAAATGGCCATATCTAACCTAGACAAAAATACATACTATGATTGTGGCAGCACTTAGCAATGCTAAGTTAGCATATAAGTAAATATTCACACACGTCTGTCTTTTTGTTGAAACTGCACCCCCCCCTTATTTCTCTCTAACATTCGGATACAAACCGATACTAAGATATGTGTATGGTATACATAGTGTCTGCCATGTTAGATTTTGCTATTTACATTTGGTACTTCCAGAAAAACGCAAATATATCGACCTATACAGTTTTTTTGTGCTATAGTATGATGTTATATTATTATATATAATATGTGGTACTTTCAGTTGGTACCAACATGCATAATGTGAACATATTCGGACTATTTCCCTTTCTTCTATAGACAAGCCCGGTCAACAAATGTAAAATAAAATAAAATAATAAATAAATAAAATGTCCCTGTCTCTCAGCTCCCTTAAATTGCATAATTGCCATTAGGCCTTTCAAGTTAAGCATATCTATAGCTATCTGTAGAAATATAGATGTGTGTACATAATCTATCTGTGTGTCTGTCTATCTACTGTGTGTGTGTTATCTATTCGTCTGTCTATCTAGTTTGTGTGTGTGTGTGTGTGTGTGTGTGTGTGTGTGTGTGTGTGTGTGTGTGTACATTGGTATAAATGTATTTAATGGCAAGTAACTGTAAACAAAACGTATAGCCAATGCAATCTAAACATTTATGTAGTTCTCAAAGGTGAGAGTGTAATCCATTTTATTAAAGCTCAAATAAATACACTACAAACAAAAAGTTGTAATTACGTCACTGCTTTGAAATATTATTGCTTGTACTTTGCTCACATAGGGTAATAAGTGACTTTTTCTGATAAAACGCATTTCAGTCTACAAAATGAAATGAAATTAAACTAAATTACATTAAACTTGGATATACTAAAGCAACAGTGAAGTGCTGAACGCAATAAGCTATTTTATTGGCCTACCTCCATAGTGATGGTAAGCAAAATTATAATGAAATTAAAGCTCACAGCAAATTGCGTGTGCCTTGGGATGGATGGTCATCTAGTCACTTTACCATGTTTGTTCTTAAAAAGAGTTTGACAGCACTCTTTAGTATTTTGGCAGAAACAAAAGTTTAATTTACAGTCATTAAAAGTATAAAATTAATACATTATTTTGATTTTATTTCCTTCTTTTTAATGTAACTTGCTACTATACACAACAATTAAAAATGAGTTTATTTATGATTACAATAAATGAGTTCAGTTTAAACTGTGATTACATTTTCGTAAGAGATAGAATTTACAGAAAGCGCTCTGCGTACATTTATTCTTACCTGCTTCCAATTTGCATATTGTTGGCACCTGGAGTTTATAATGCAGAATGGAATAATAATTACTACATTGAAAATTAATATAAAATGGTGCCTTTAGAAGACCTACATTCCGTATAGCTAGAAGTCAAGGGTCAACTGTCGTTACCTGCCAGCGCTGATTTCCAAATATGCTCGGGCTGCGGCTGTTCCTTTGGACAGCACATCTGATTGTTCCAGCCGTTCGCTAAAGTCCAAGACTGATAAGTGTCAATCGGCAACAGAGTGTCGTGTCTGGGCTCTCCAGGCCCAGCGATAGTCTGAACAACAGAAACGTCCAGGTAACTAGCCACTGGCTGGTAGGGGGCGGGGTAGCCGTGGTAAAACGCGAATTCCTTGGCTCTGCTTTGATATTCTTCACTTACAGCAGGAGTATCCATATATTTTTCTGTCTGGTAAGTAGGCAGAGAGGCTGGCTGGGGACAGGATTTTAGAGATCCTCTTCCCATGCGGCAAGGATAGTACCCGGTACCAAAATACGCATAAGGTAAAGGTGTCGTTGGTGACCCTTGGGGGACCGCAGAACAAGGGCTGCATTGTTTGTTAGCTTCTGCCATCCCAGACCCGTGCATGTCCACCGTCGAATAACTAGGTCCGTGCATTAAATTAGAGGGGTGGCCTCCCAGGGTCGAATGAGCCATTATATTTCTGCAGGAATTGGCGGCGAAGTTGCCAGCGCCCACCAGCCCCTCCATGCTCTTGTTGATTTCCTCCAAGCTGTTGTCGTAGACGAACATGATGATGTGCCCCCTGGCAGGAGTGCGGAGCGGGGCAGCAGCTGTCATATCACGTTCACCAGGCGGGCCATGGGCTCGGTGTGGGAAAGCAGCAGCTCGGGCCCCGTTTCATTGCAAGCAGCTGCACTGACGCAGAGGGCAGCCTGGCCATGGAGACGGCTCATTGGTCCCGGACTGCTCACATGACGACATAAAATGGCAATAAACCTTCAGTGCAGAAATGGCAGAAATGAGGCTTGCTGGTTTTAGAAAATTGCATGAGGCGTGCAAACGGTAAATCATGTGCCTGAGTGACGTTCCATAAAGTGGATTACTTTCAACCTCTGTGTATTTGCAACTAAGGTTTCCATCTTTAAAGCACCTACGCAGACTGAAATGTTCTCTAATACAAAATATAGACAGTTGGGGTGTATTTCTGTGTGCATGTATGTATGTATGTATTTATTTGTGTAGTTTTATAAACCCAATATCATTACCAATATCAGAAGAACAGATCAAAATGTACTGACATTGGTCTATTGGCCTTCGTTTTCTGTAAAAGGAGTAAAGAAACTTGAAAGTCCAAAACTATCTAAATGAGATCCATGTCTTACGTAGAAAATAAGCCGCACGGTTAAATGAATATAATAATGCATAATATATTAGTTAACAGCAAATACTGACCCTGGTGACGCACATTATCCAAACAAATTACTTTAAAATATATCAGGAGCAAAACAAATATATTTTTTTGTATTTTAGCAGTTTTTTCTTTAGGGTTTCTCCACTTACATTATAATCTCGGCATTAAAAAGGGTTAAACTGTGTGGATGGAACAGGAACTGTGTGGAAAAGGAACATATGAATGTCACGACAACTTGGGACTATTTGTGCATATAGATATCTGAGCAATCTGGGACTCAGGTGTGTTGTCTCTCCTTTTTAGGTGGGGGTGCTATTAAGTTCATTCATAACTTCAACTTGACTATTTAAGTCTTATTTTTAATTTCCTTTAGTGCTTAATTTCTACTGAATAACACAATTATGCCTGCTGTCTGGATCTCCGATTAGGTACAATTAAATAGTCACATGATTTTAGCCATTAGAGGAATTATATTTAATTTCAGACTTTCTCATGAAAAACTAAGCTAGCGTTAGAAACAGATTGTTTCCAGAAATCCAGATGCTTACACGAATTACCATAAACCAGTATCCTGGGTTATCTGAGGCTAAACCAACCACGCAAAACACACGTATTCACACAGGTGCATACACTTATACAGCAAAAACTCACATCACAATGAGTTTCTCTGTGTATTGATAAACATGCAGCACTGCTATCTGTTGTTGATTACACTTACAGCGTGTAAGGGTGCACCTGCAGGACATTAATGCACCATCTATATTACCTACCTGGCATTGCATGAGCCATGGACACCTCGGTATTACATTTAAGTCTGCTTTGTCATCAAATTGATACAAGGTCAGGGAATGCTTAAATATAAATTCTACAGTTCTACTCCCTGCACTACTAAACCATCCCCCCTTATTCGTGTATACAATGTCCGTTCTTTTGGGTGAACCACATTGACCTCATCTATAACACATGTATTATGCTTTATATACTCCTTCCTGATTCTATTTCTTTTAAAAACCTTGTTGTAAATTGTTAGCTTAGGGATGTTTAGTTATTAGACAACAGGCTAAAGGGTAACATAAATTGCGTTTTATTTATGCATAAAAGACAGTTAAGCAGAAAGGAAAATAACCTTGCTAGCCAAGCATGGAAGACTGTTTATTAAAGAGGAAAAATAAGCATAAAGTGTGCAGACAGAATATTTTTTTTAAGGAAAAGTTCAGCTACAGAATATTTTTTTAATGAAGCACATACAAAGTCATAGCACAGACAAAGCCTGAGACCAAGGTTTTAAAAAGTAAATAAGGAAATTTACTAAACTAAAGTAATATAATATGCTGTGTTTAGGATAGCAGTTTAGTTAAAGTTAGTAAGTGCATTTGACCTGTTACTTTAGGGAAGATGTCAAACACTCGAGCCTGAGTATAGAAAACACGTTGTTCAGGGCAATCAGAATATGACTTGTTTATCAGTACTGTTAACGAAAACAGTATTCGGATATTAACATCTAATAAAACCTTATTAAATGAACTACAGCGTTTGGAAAATTCATTCTGAAAAGTGCACAAGACTTGCTCCATAAGGGAGAAACTAACACCTATTCAGCACAAGCTTGGGTAATTAAGAGTTTCGTTTCTCAGTCTCATTGCATACAGTGTTTCCCTAATTGCGATACAGTACAATATTGTTATTTAAGTCTGCTTTGTCATCAAATTGATACAAGGTCAGGGAATGCTTAAATATAAATTCTACATTTCTACTCCCTGCACTACTAAACCACCCCCCCTTATTCGTGTATACAATGTCCGTTCTTTTGGGTGGACCACATTGACCTCATCTATAACACATGTATTATGCTTTATATACTCCTTCCTGATTCTATTTCTTTTAAAGTCTTCTTGTAAATATGCGTATATTTTTTTGCATGTATATTATGTTATTATATCACTACACTGCTATACTGTATAATTTAGTTATACTTTACAGTTGTTACCCCTTTACTCCCCCGTGTGTGTGTGTGTGTGTGTGTGTGTACACACACACACACACACACACACACACACACACACACACACATACATACAGATATCAAACCCGGACTGGGAAGGCACATGATCAGATTTGATCAGTGTTCTACTCCACTTCACAAAAATAAATAAATTAATTAAATTAAATAAATACATACGTAAAGTGTATAAACCAAAAACACTAGCATCAGATTCAATATTAGTATTGCTTATTCTGTCCTTACAACAAAGAAAAGGCGATTTTATATTTGTGTCCGGGGTGACAGAGACAAACAGATATTCTAATAGTAAGATTAAACACTAATAAAAGCCTTCCTTTGAGGATTAATCCACGCGTGTATTAAATAAGATACAAATTCAAAAGGAACAACATGAAATATTGAAATCGAGGATCAATAATAATATAACATTAATTTAAGAAAAATGCAGACTTAGAAACAATGACTAGGAAACACATTTCGGATTGTTTTAGTGACTCCAGGAATCTTGTATGTTTTGTCAAACCACTATAATCTGCCTCTTTCAACAAAAAACTACTGATAAGTGCATTACAGTTCGTATATTTTGCAGTTTGTCAACACAATGCGTTTATTTCTTGTTTCGCGCTTTTTTCATTGTATGACAATTTTAATGCCAGTTTATTTATCTCCCTGTGTTTTTAACTACTTAATCGTTACGATGTTCTTTTTGAATTTACACATTATTTAATACGCATGTGGATTAATCCAGATCTTTGCAGAATGTCCATATTTTTGGCCTGTTCCTTATAAAGTTTGTAGTTTTTGGCAAATCACTGAAGATTAAAATCACAAAATAATGACATACATTTGAGTTTCAGGCTTTTTTATCGTTTGTGAAACTCGTGCTAACAGATCCTGTTATTCTAAAAAGTTTGCAAGTTTATAAGAGCAGTAGTAAACATTTGTCCCCAATTTTAGGTCTTTGCACTCCCCAATATATTCATTTTTGTCCATATTTTTTCTGCTTACAGGTTGAAAGGTATGGTACTAATGTCTGCATCTTGTATTTGTTACAACCCCCCCCCCCCCCCCCCCAAGGAAAGCTGCCTAATAGGTCTAACGTAGGTAGCAACATGCAAAAGAAAAAAGAAGGAAAGAAAAATGAAGGAAAGAAAAAAGAAGGAAAGAAAAAAAAGGTATGACTGTATATTTAATAGAGGGGAAACACTGCACTTCACGTGGTCTGTATCCTGTAAATAATTGCAAAATGCTTCATTGTATTTATAGAGTTCTTTTATTAAAAACAACTAAAAAAAAAACAGCTTTACGCAATACTTGCAAAATAACCAAGCCTAATCATCGTGTATGTGCCATCTCTCTCTCTTTGAGACGTGGGTTTGCTGGCAATGACGTAAGCATTCATGCTGAAAAAAAATACAGGTATTTGTGTAAACACACACACACACACACACACACACACACACACACACACACACATACGTGCAGATATGCAGATACACGCAGGGCGCATAGCTCTCAAGTAATAATACATACATTTCAACAGAATCAGGGACAAATCCAGAAATAATCAGGGTCAGTCAGGAGCACTTTTAAAATATTAATACTATTTACTTCAGACAAAATAAAAGAATGTGAATTAAGATACATTTTCGGAAGTAAAATAATTCTATAACTCTAATCATTATCATTCTTTATTAAATGTAAGTCACCACTTTGTTACCAGTTTTTAGAAGGATTAAGAGGGAGAGAGCTAACATTTGAGTAAACGCGAGAGGCATCCCTGTAAATCAGGACAGTTGAAAGGTATGAGCGTTCAGGTTTCATGGACAAAAAACAACTTATCAAAATGGTTTAAGGTCAGTTTGATGATTTTCTGTTCTAACTTCCAAATACTTGTTATCTGCATTTTGACGAATTGTTTTTTGTTGCTAAAACCTGAATGTCCTGAGTGTATCTGACTCTGCACACAAGATTGTGTGTGTGTCGTGTGAGTGAGTGAGAGAGAGCAAAAACATTTGGCAAAAGTCTATTGTTTTAAAATATTTTTTTTATATCATAAAATGTATTTGGTTTCTCTCTAGAAGCACATTAACATTTTATACACATTTATACTAAATCAACCCGTATATTTATATTTCGTTTACAGTCAGTGATTGCTTATAACCCAATTTTTATTAAACTTAAATATTTTATACATAAGTGAAGCGAATATGTTATGAAAGTTGCAAGTGACATTTTATAAACATATTAAATTCCACAGTTTCACAGACTGTCCATATTTATGTCACATATATTTGGTCTGCTCCTCACAAAATGCGTGTTTATGGCAAACTTTCAGTTTCAGACTACGAATCTTTCGAGAAATAGATGTTAACACAAATCCTGTTATTGTAGCAACTTTCTAAGTTTATAAGAGCAATATTTAAAATATCTGTCTGATTTTGAGGCCTTTGTCCCCTCCCCCATTTATTTTTAGCTCTCTCTAGAATTCTTGCTCTAAGAAGTTGAGAGGTACAATTAACACATACATTATTATTATTATTATTATTATTATTAAATGTGGCATTTATATCCATTAAACATTTTATATAAGCAAACTGCAAAGGCCTAGCATAAACCGACATCATGTCACTTTTTCGTCATATAAGGGTGGTTAAATGAGAAATTATTTACACCAAAGAGTGAGAAGAACGCATTTACCCTTTTGTTATTATCTTGGTGAGAGTTCTGTAAGTATAGTATACAAAGTTTTGCGATTAAATTCCCTGGTCTCGCTATATTTCTCTGCATAAATTAACTTCTGCATTTCAAATTCATTATCTACCTTGAGGTAAACATACCGAATATTATTTTGTTGCCAATAGTGGCGGAATGTTTTTCTGTTTATTTAAAAACTATGAGTTGTCACCAAGTCTAATTTCAGTGACCGGGTCAGTTCGTACGCAGAAATTGCTTCCTCAAGATGTTTTATTGGAAAGCATTTCTAAACCAAAATACGTCCTCAAAAGCCCCGGCAGCAGCACACTATCAAATTAAAACATTTTGTTTTTCATTTTTTCCCTCTAGGATCTACAAATAAACTGAGCACCAGATGTTCACAGCTTCTCAGAAGAATTTCGAAGTTTCTCTGTTCCCAGAAGCCGCAAGCCTACCTTCGCCTATTTCTCAAAAATGAACCCAACCATCTTTTGCAGGCAGGACTCTGCGTCTTCTGACCTACTCAGGTAGCCATCACCCATCTAAATCAACCCCATCAAACTCTGCTCCATCCATCTCCACCAACGCCTTACACTGCCCAGCCTCGCACCTCTGAGGAAAGGCCAGGCGTTATAATTTATAAGGGGGTACTCGTGCCCCCTGTTCATGACTCACCCTCTCCAAATGCTTCTCAGCAGATGTGAAGGAATGGTGCATTATTTTCATTCGTAGCCCACTTTTGCAATGTAAAAAGGTTATTTTTCAAATAAGTATGCTTATTTGTGAGTAGGCTGTGCACAGATCTTTACTGTAGGCATCAGTTTAAATAACTCTTGACATTTGTAGCTTCAGTAAGACATACATTTGCTGAGAATTCCTCAGAAGAAAACGAAGTCACTTAATACACTGAGCGCGCCTGGCTATTATCTTGGTTGTTGTGTTCTTCTTTTCTAATGGCAGTAAACTATTGGTTAGGACAACTTGCATGTAATGCCAACATAGCTGGGCTGGCAAACTCCATAAAATGTAACATGGAATTTGTTTGTGTCGTTCGGCTTTTCCCGGTTAGGGGTCGCCACAGCGGAACTCCGGTCCGCTAATGACTGGCAGTGTATTTTTACGTACCGGGTTACCAGCCCTGACGCACAACCTTCAACAAAGGCACGCCCATTCACGTATACCTCCACACAGAAGACGCTCTAGCTGAGAATCGAACGAGACATCGTCTTGCTATGAGGCGACAATGCTACCGCAGCACCACCACCCCACTTATAAAATATAACATGGAATTACACATAAAATATATCTCCAGATGACCTGCATTTATGGGCCCAATCAAGTAGAATACTATTCAACAAAGCAAAGTGCAAGGTTCGGCATTTCGGTAATGGAAAACCAAGATACTCAAACAGCATAAACAATTCAAGTTATTCCAGAAGGTCTGGCATCTGAGTAACTAGGTTCTCATAATAGAAAGCAGTCTGAACTCAAGGTTCCGGGGAAAAGTTATTCTACAATCAGAATAATATTACTAATTCTAACTTGATTCAAAATATAAAAATGTGACGATCCTGATCTATAGTAAAGGTTATTGTCTAGGCTTGTAATAGTCTGCAGATTAATACCTTAACATTTACTAATGAACCTGCGACCCTGTAATTAGATCTCTCATAAAATATGGCATTGGTTTCTGCATGTATGACTTTTCAGATATGTACACGCTGGAACAAGTTCAGAAATATTTCACTAGGAACCTTAATGGTCTGTCAAGTGCAAAATATGACGAAAGACTAAAAAGTATTTAATTGTATTCAATATATAGTCTAGACAACTAAGGCATGACCTCAACTGGGTATACAAAACTTAAGAAATGAAGCAATTAAATGTACATTAGGACTTACTTTACTAAGGTTTGTGGTTTACTACTGGTGTACTAAACTTTCTGGTTTAAAAGCCCGCTTTTGCGCTTGTTACCCACCTTTCCTGTAACTAGTCTAGTCCAGGTACAGATATGCTGTATCCAGGACTGTTGGTAAGCTACTGGGCTCCCCAAGCCTTTTTGTGTTGGAGGGAAGCCCTCTAGCTTATCAGTGGGAGTGGTAAGCACTAGGTAACCTATCTACCAGAAGAGGAGTGGTTTCTGGCCCAGAAATTGTAGTTTATTGGCCGTTTGAGTAGTTTTCCATCTCTTTCAACTTTCTGGTTTAAAAGACTGAGTTTGCGCTTGTTTCCCACCTTGCCTGTAACTAGTCTAGTCCAGGTACAGATTTGTTGTGTCCAGGACTGTGTGTAAGCTTCTGAGCCCCCAAGCCTTTCTGTGTTGGAGGGAAGCCTTCTAGCTTGTCATTGGGAGTAGTACGTACTAGGTAGCCTATCTACCAGAAGATGAGTGGTTCCCACCCAGAAATTGTAGCTTATTGGCCATTTGGGCAGTTTTTTCCATCTCTTTCAACTTTCTGGTTTAAAAACTCGCATTTGTACTTGTTTCCCACCTTTCCTGTAACTAGTCTAGTCCAGCTAAAGAGTTGCTGTGTCCAGGACTGTTGGTAAGCTTCTGAGCCCCCCAAGCCTTTCTGTGTTGGAGGGAAGCCTTCTAGCTTATCAGTGGGAGTGGTAAGCACTAGGTTGCCTATCTACCACAAGAGGAGTGGTTTTTGCCCAGAAATTGTAGTTTATTGACCATTTGGGCAGTTTTTCCATCTCTTTCAACTTTCTGGTTTAAAAGCCCACATCTGCACTTGTTTCCCACCTTTCCTGTAACTAATATAGTCCAGATACAGATTTGCTATATCCAGGACTGTTTGCAAGCTTCTGAGCATTGCCAACATCTGCTCTTCAGTTTTTCCACTTAGCTCTGCTAGTTCTCTCCTCTCCTGCACATTTACTAGCTTGTTAGTTTAGTACTTTACCAGACTTCTTGCAGCAATTATTGTAGTACAAAAAAGTGCTACCAGCACTAAACGTTCTACAAGGAAACAGCTCCACTACTTATTAATGTCCATCCCTCCAGGCATGTCTAAAGGTCTGTTCCCTGTGCTTTCTCCTATTAACCTGGTGAACTTGGGCATCCTGAGGCAATGTAGCAAATGCCTTGTGTACATCGACAACCATCTTCTTTTACTTCCCAACACTCAGACTTGTGAGAGATGCACTTATATATCCAATTTGGAAGTCATGCACTCTCCAGCCAAGACCGGAACAGCTGGTCAAGAGGAGAAGGTCAACACTTGCACCACACCACATTGAACAAATAGCCCTCCTGAACACACCAGCATTGCCTTCACATAAAAATACAAACCAGACACATAACTCTTATAATCAGTGTGCCACTCAACCAAAGCTGCTGAAGCAAAACAGCATGCCCAACACACTAGTCATAGGTGACTCGATAGTAAGGCACACTGATGTCCCACTCAATAGGCTGAATAAGGAGAAAGTAACAGTCAGCTGCCTGTCAGGCGCCAAGATCCACCACATAATGCACACCCTCAGGTCCCCTCAACAACAGGTATAAATATGACTCTGTCATTGTACATGTGGATGTGAATGACCTGAGATGTACCTCCCTGGACTACATGAAAGGAGACATGGAGGAGCTCTTGGATTATGTAACCCAGGGGGGTATGACCCTAGCCCTGAGCAGCATCCTACCATCAGCCAGAACGATACCACAGTACAAACAGAAAATGACTGATTTCAACAATTGGCTAAGTTTCTGGTGTCATTCTAAGGGGATTCAGTATCTGTCTGCCTGGGATGACATGACTGACAGACCTTGATGCTTTGCCAGAGATGGCCTGCATCTGTCACCACTGGGCTTCCAGATACTGGCCAAGGCTCTTGCCACCCCTATAGTGTCTTTTTAGGCGGTGTTCCAAAGACCAAATGACTACTGTAACAGCTACAAACAAATGCGATTTGAGGGTCCTGCTAATTAAAGCTAGAAGTCTAAATTTCAACATGCACTCGCTCGAAGTACTCCTTAAAATGGAGAACATCGACATTTGTGCTGTAACAGAGACCTGGTTCAATGCAGCAGAAATCACCCCTGCACTACCAGGCTACAACTCATTCCACACCTTTTGGCCCCTGAACTTGGACTGAAGCACCAAAGGAGGTGGTGTTTCCATATTCATAAAGGATGCACACACCTCCAGACTGGTAGCCCAACATAACGCATCTGAGATACTTCAGGTGCATCTAACATTGGGTAAGACAGCAATTCAGTTTGTAGCCTGCTATAGGTCCCCAACCATGTCCCAAGATTCACACTCCATATTCCTAAGCACCCTGGAGAATATTAGGGTCCAACCTAACACTGTCATACTGGGTGACTTCAACTACCCCTCCTTTAACTGGGAAAACTACGCATGTATCAATACACTTGCCCAGTGCTTTCTGGAATTCATTAGTTCGAATTCCCTAGACCAGCTTGTTCTTACCCCCACTAGGGGTAGCAACATCCTTGAACTGGTCATTGCTAACATGGGCGACCATTGCTCTACACCAATAGTCAAATCCTCCCTGGTTAGATCTGATCACAGGCTAATCCCCTTGGAAATCCACATCCCCCCCCCACAACAAAGATAACCACCATGAAAAACTTCTCCAAAGCTAAATTTGGACTCCTAAAAACAGAGGTGGCTAACTTCACGGCACCCATGCAAATGGAGAATAGTTGCATGACTGCCAAATCATACACCAATGCACTATACGAACACGTGCATAAATGCATGGATCTCACCATACCCAATAAAACTAAGATGCTCTCCTCAAAAAAAAAAAGGAAGCCAATCTGGTGGTTCCCTGCCATAAACAAACTCTATAACAGAAGGAGGAAACTGATGTGGAACAAGGTGATGTCCCAAGACTTGAAAAACTCTCTTATCAGCCTCAACAAAAGGTTGAGATCCCTCATTAAATCCTCTAAAGCTAGCTATGAAAACAGAATTGCAGCAGATAGTAAAGACAACCACATGGGCTTCTGTAGTTATGTAAAGAATCTCCACAGCAATACCCAGATTTGCTCTGAGCTACAGCACAATGGTACTTCCAATACCGAGCCAACAGATATTGCAAATATACTGGTGGACAGATTCAGTGCTAACTTTACCCCACCCAAAGGACCAATTACAATACCAGTAAATTGCCAGACACCCATTATTGCTGCTGCACAGGTTAAAACAGCACTGTCCAAGGCCAAGAATACAGCTTCTATGGGACCTGACAGTATTATTGGATGTGTTCTACATGAACTACAGAGTGAACTAGCACCTCACCTGTGTGCCTTGTTCAATCACAGCCTCACCTCAGACTTTGTCCCTACCGAATTGCACACTCATCCCGCTCCACAAAGGAGGACTGACTACAGACCCTGGGAACTATCACCCCATTAGTATGATGAGTCTGATATGGAAAGCTATGGAATGCATCATCATGGACCTAATAAACAAGGATATAGGGAATCTCCAAACTCTGGATCCTACACAGTTTGGTTTTGTGAAGGATAGATCATGCCTGCTCAACTTGCTTGACTTCTTTGAGTCAGTCACCAGAGTTTGGATGAAGGTAAGGTGATTCATACAGCCTACCTTGATCTGGTCAAGGCCTTTGATACCATTCCCCACTCAGGAATCATAGAAAAACTTACTATGCTAGGCATCAACTCCTATATCACTTGGTGGGTTGCAAATTGGCTCACAGATAGAACCCATAGTGTGAAAGTAGCTGACTCCAAGTCAGACTGCTGACCAGTCACAAGTGGAGTCCCACAGGGTTTGGTCCTGGGTCCTCTCCTGTTTGATATCTACTTCTCTGAAGTCCAGGCCAACATGAACAAACTCTGGCTAATAAAGTACGCAGATGATTGCAAGTTGGGAGCTATTATTAACTCCCCAACTGATGTTGACATCTTACAGAAAGGCCTCAATGAGACCAATGACTGGTGTCAGAACCATGGCCTTAAGCTCAATGCCAAAAAATGTGTAATCCCCTTTGGGAAAAACCCAGTTACCTTGAATTACCACATTAATGGTAGTCCACTGAACACAGAAGGTGTTACAAGAGATCTGGGAACACAGGATGACAGCAACCTTTCTTTTGACCACCACATTGCCACTGTGGTCAGAAAGTCATTCTATGTGGCACATCTCATTACTAAGGGTTTTGCATCCAGGAAGAAAGAGGTCATTATCTTCCTCTACTCTTTCCTCATTAGGCCAGTCATAAGTGCAATGCCCTATTTGGCATGTACCTAACTAGACACCTGCAACAACTGGAGAGGCCACAAAAGTACCTCACAAAGAGGATCCTAGGCCTTAAAAACATCCTATATGGACAGACTCAAAAAAACTCCAACTATTCTCTGTCTCATATTGCCTACTTAGAAGCAATCTCTGCTTGACTTACAAAGCCATGTCTGACCCAGCTCTGTTAGAAATGCTACATCTAAAGAAATCCCAATCCCTCCATGCCACATGCTCCAGAGACCTCAACCTCATTACCACAATCAACAGAACATGCTGGAGGGACAGGTTCATAACCCAGAGACTGCCCATGCCATGGAATAAACTTCCCATACGTGTCAAGCAGAGCACCTCACTGGCCCTCTTCAAGAGAAATCTTGAGTGGATGGGAAATAGAAAATTCCTCCCAGTGATCATTCCAGTGGCTCTACTCGACAGAGGTACTGGAAACTAAGGTCGGGTGGCACAATGCCAGGGCACTTCTGTGGTCTAGGCTTGTAAAGACTCCAAGGCCATTAGCCTAGTACACACCTATGAACCTATGAACCTATAAAGCATGAAAGGAATTTTAGGAACAATCAGATATTGTTCAAGTTGGAATGCATGAAAATGAAACTGCAGGGTAGAGGTGGATGTAAATTGAATGTCTTACCCCTACAAATTAGACAAGCAGATCATTTTGCAAGTGTTAAAATCATTTGGATTTATGGTATACAGATAATGTTGTCTGAACTCTGACTATGTGGAGAAGTCTGGTGATGTTCACATATGAGGTCTTTGGCCAAATTCTAACATTGTAACATTGTAACTACATAAATAAGACAAGTGAGAGTCAAACCACTCACATGCTATGATTTAGGCATACAGCTATGATTTTGCCCATCAGATTTGGTCTTGATCCTCCTACACTTGTTGACTTTCCTTGTGAAATCAGACCTGGTTATGGGTACATATTTTACTAAACTAAAATGAGATTGTCAACAGATTTATCAGCACTAAGACCAATATAGTTTACCATCTTAAACATACCCATTCTGACAAATAAGAAAATGCTCCTGTTCTGGACTCTCTGCTATGATTTTTTAAAGAGTTGTGTTATGATTTTTAATGCTCAGATGTTGAAGGTGTGAAGGCTGCCAGTCTAGCCAGATAGAATTGTGCAGATAATTCTATCTTTTGTAAATATCAATGTAAGACACAGGCTTGTTGTCTTAAATGTGAAGAAATACTGTTACATGTGGAACTGGAAACAAATGTGACAACAGTGCACTCTACTGACCAAAGTAAAGCATGTGGTGACACTTTAAAGTAGACAGTGATGCCGAAAAGTCTAGATGAAGAAATTCTTTCTGTTGTTTTAACCAAGAGTTAAATTGCTAGATTTAAACATGTACATGTATTTTTATTGCTCTGTTTCCTGACCAGCTGCAAGATAACAAAGGGGAGATGTTAAGAATGTAAATGCAGTTAATGTGTAGCCTGGGAACCCCAGGAAAGTAAAAAAGAGATGATGTAATGTTTATCAGAACTGCAATTTCAATTTAAACAGATAGAATCAGAAGGCATTAAGCATTTTTGTCTTGATCATCCAACTCACAGCACTGCTTCTTGCTCACATGGAAGTTATGTTAGACCTGTGTTTTCTTTTAGAGATAGTTAGAATCTAGAAAGATTAGACTACATGTTTTTCTGTTATGTCAGAACTGTACTACTGAATTATTTTAAGTATTTCTGTGTGATCTCTGAACTCTTGACTAGCACTGTCTAGTAGAATGTATTGTCGTGTGGTTTTAATTATTTATTATTAAATATTTTAAAACCTTTTAACTGTGGCTGTTTTGTGTAGAGATAATTTAAGCTCTAGCGTACATTGCATATTTATAGAGTTACTGTCCAAGTCATTCCAAATAAGCTTAACTGTTTAGTCACATCTACCAACTGGATAATAATATTGCACAGTAAAAATTGGACACCCTTTTAAGGGCCTTTGAGTAGCTGATAAGTATTAGCTGGCTGGTGGCAAGTGGTACTACCATATAGTCTGGGTAAAAGGGGCACAGCTGGAGAACCTGTGCCAGCCTTCCGCAGAAGTGTTTGCGTGGTTGTGTAAACTCTTATCTCAAAGTGTGTGTGTGTCAGCTACTTGGGCAGGGACATGAAGCACTGATTGGACAGAGAAGGTGCTGGAGATTTTAGCTTGCCCAGCTAGGCTGAGATCTGGACCCTATAGCTGTGCCAGTGGGAAGTTTTATTGGGGACCTGGGGAGCACGGGAGCGACCAGCCCCGGACTGACTGTGATCTCTGTGTGCTCTTAAGGGAAATTGCACTTTACTGTGTGTATTTGTTATCCTTTCCTCATATATGAGATGCCCTCTCTGGTGTTAGTGGTGGGGATTGAGGCTGTTTGATTGCTGGGCCAGGGCACGGGCATCACAGAGGGCTATGGTGATAAGGAGTATTTCTTTCTGTCTTGTATATGGCAAAGAGGATCCATAACAGAAATGGACCAAGTATTAACTGCAAGCTCCATGACTGAGATCAAACTATAATTGTCAAAGAAATACAGTCAGTCTTGAAGTTCACTGTCATGGCATTGAAGCACTCCTGCAGGGGAGACTTCGGGCTCTAACACACACACTTGTGTAGACATACATATAGCCCTATCTGTTGATCTAGATATAGATATAAATATAACTATAGATACAGAGATACTGGCAATAACCTACAATACAATAGATTAAGTCACAAAATATTTCCAAAAAATATTGTCCTGACAACACTGAAACTACAATGTGCATGCTGCAAGCCATAGCCCTGGAGTATGCAAAACAAAATCAATGTTTTATTTTTGCAGGGGGTGGGTATGTGTAGACAATTGTGACACACTGTTACTTAAATGTATCAACTCTGAGATCAGACTGTACTGGGGAGGGCATATTCACCAGCCCCAATTTAAAGTTAGTCTAACACTAATGCTGATCACCTTTTCTGTCAACTAGACAAAACAGGTTGAAAAAACTGTTGGCTAAACAAACATTCCACCAATATGAATGGACCCAATATATCTATATTATATCTAATATATTTAAGTATATTAACCTGCTATAAGATCTGTTATGCTTTCCAAACCAGCTTGGGCTTTCTCTTTATCAAACCATTGAAGTAACAGCTCCCTCTACCCATCCTGTTTGAATACCTCTCTTTTTGTTTTCCTAATCTATTACTGTTTCAGCAGCCCACAATTAATGGTGCTGCTAGCATGCATACCACCACTACAACAACCACAAATGCTGCTTTTCGTATCTTATTGCAGAAGCCCTCACATTCCGCTCTCTCTCTGCCTCTTCCACCAAGATATAGAGTCACAAGATTAACAGTTTCTTACTCACTCAGCTTACTTTATAGCACCCTCACTAGGTAAATATTCTTCTGCATCTCACTACTCACACCTCCATCCTCTTCTTCCACCCTTAACCCCCTTTCCATCCATTCAACATGCCACTGGTTACTCACTCTGACTATAATACTCCAGTTTCTTACCATCTTTTTCACAAATAGTTCCAACTCCTTCCACCCATCACCCCCTCTTCTGTCCAAATACACCTCATATTCATAGGCAGCAATCCCAAACTAAATACCCCTCACTCCTCTTCTCCCCTACATCTCACCTCATCTTACAGTATGACCTAAATACCTCCCCTCTCCTCCTTCTTCCACACAACCTAGTCCCAGCAATGAAAGCATCTTTTTCTACCTCTCATCAAATTCCTAGAATGTACTACTCATTCGGCGCTATTAACATATCTTGTACTCATTCAAAGTTGTATTAAAACAAACGTTGGTCACCAAGGTGCACCCTTCTCTGACCTACTTAACAAGCAGATCTCAACAGCCTTTCTTGGTGTAGGTAGTATTAAGAATAAAATGAAACAAATGGACTTCTTTGTTAAAATCCATAACCCAGACATAATATGAGTTACTGAATCCTGATTAAAATTTTACACACCCAATTTTAATTGCCACATTTTCAATTACTACCTCCTCTACAACAACATTGGGAACAAACCAAGAACAAGGGTGGGGAAACCATGATACTTATAAAATGAAACCTCAACGGCCTTCTCCTAGTCAGACTACATCCTGCAATGCTCAGACTTCAAACTGGCAACCATACAACT
This sequence comes from Protopterus annectens, assembly GCF_019279795.1. Taxonomy (NCBI): domain Eukaryota; kingdom Metazoa; phylum Chordata; order Ceratodontiformes; family Protopteridae; genus Protopterus; species Protopterus annectens. The sequence continues at coordinate 1,303,446,191 of NC_056747.1, forward strand.
GCACATCAGCAAGTATAACAAACTAACCCTTGCTGTAGCCCCCCATAAGTGTCACAAAATTCAAACTCCAACTTAATTAATTCTTTACACATATCATTAATCACAAAGACAACCACAACCTAAGATAGTCCAGGAGTCCACAAAGTCTGAAACCATTTACTACCTCAAACATCAAGTCTTTATTCAATGACTTAAATAGCCCATTAGGCCCAATTTAGCTCAGGAAAGGACTCTCTTCTACGTCTTCTCAAACAAACATTCCACAAAAGATAACTATAGCATCATATTATCCCTTCCTTTAGCAATCACCATCCCATTTTATTTTACCTAATAATTATGCATAACAACTCCCTCTCACAGGCTTGCCATCCTCTGACCCAAGACCTTCAAGAATGTTATAGTCCTAAGGCAGAGATTATCACAGTTAACTGGCATCTTTTGTTTTGAAACATTAACTGTGTGAAACTGTCAACCTTCCTAACAGCCACAGTCCTGTTTCCCAGACTGACCTGGCTACTTAGAGACATACATAAAAATAGTTCTCATATCAGATTAAAGCCTTACTCAAACTAAGCAACAAAGCCTGGTTGAAATGGAAAAACTGTCTGTCTCTTGAAAATACATAATTATATCCCTCATAGACCTTGACAGAAAAAAAGCCACAATAATGCATAAAGCTAACTCTCTTCCCTCCATGCAAAATTTACTAATAAACAGCCCAAACCAATTTGGAAGTTCATTAATGGTGTTACATGACATGCACCATGTAACAGCCATGCATGTGAAGACACCATTCCCATCCTCTCTGGCAGTTTACAAAAATAAACTTCCATAAGGAGTTCTCTGTTTTATCCTCCTTCTCTCCCTGCAGAGCAAATACCTCCCATAAATCAGAGCTGAACTCCCCCCATACATTAGAGCTGAACTCCGTATACACTCCTGTGATCTTATTAAAAAAACAAACAAACATACACACGATTAAACAACAACCACCAAACAAACTGAAAATTATAAATGCAACCATAGGAACAAATGTGCTTTTGTCTTGGTTTTCTTTTTTGTTTGTACTATGCAAAGACGATATACTTCTTACCCTTCGCCATCTATATAACATTTGTCTTGCCTCCAGCAAAGTCCCCCGTCTCTGGAAACAAGCAATAATAAATCCTATACCTAAGTAACACAAACCCTGAAACCCCCATGACCTTAGGCTACTGTAA